>NC_045737.1:36932748-36933380 GCF_008692095.1 Etheostoma spectabile | reverse complement strand
ACTATACTATACTATACTTGGTGATAGAGCACCCTAGGCCGAAGGTCAATGATTGATTTTATAATCGAGGTCGTGTGTTTTGGACACTCAGGAGAAAAAAGGGGCGGAGCTGTCAACTGATGGCTGCAGCCTCTGCCGTGAAAGAGGCAAAGCAGCGGGTGTGGGAGAAGTTTGGAGAAGACGTGGAGAAGACGTGGAGAAGGACATTCGGTCGGTACCAAGGTGCTTCTGGAAAACTTTAGAAGGGGGAACCATCCAAGCTTTGTACAGTAAGGATGGGATCCTGTTGACCTTGAATGAGGATGTAATAGGGCGGTGGAAGGAGCACTTTGAGGAACTCCTAAATCCAGCTAATCTGCCCTCTATGATAGAAGCAGAGCTGGAGGATGATGGGGGATTGTCGTCAACTTCCCTGGTGGAAGTTGCTGAGGTAGTTAAACAACTCCACAGTGGCAAAGAAATGCAGAAATGCGGGGATTATATCTCCAACCTGGCCGGGGAACGCCTCGGGACCCCCCCAGTCGGAGCTGGTTAATTGGCTCGGGAAAGGGACGTTTGGGTTCCCTGCTGGAGCTGCTGCCCCCGTGAGCCCGAGAATTAATGTTATTAGCATTAATTTAAAATAGATGGAT
>NC_045737.1:36905884-36932738 GCF_008692095.1 Etheostoma spectabile | reverse complement strand
TGGATGGATAATGTTATCATTAATTTAAAATAGATGGATGGATAATAGATGGATGGATAATGTTATTAGCATTAGTTTAAAATAGTTAGATTGGTTTTATTCACATTTTCTTTAACACTGGTGTTTATTTTATTTTAGTTATTGCCTGTAATGTTTAGTCTTTTTTTCCATCTGTGTTTTTATTTTGTGCCGTGAGTAACTTGGGGCTGCATGCTTGCATTAAACGTGTTATATAAATAAAGTGGCGTGGCATATGTGTGATTATTATCTGCTTTGTCAAACACAGTGTCTGGACTGAAATGTAATGACATCAGCAAAATGCAACCAAAACTAGTCTGCTTCATTTGTTGCATGTTATGAATCACCAGCTAGTTTCAGCTGATTTTTCCAACTACAAAAAATTTGACTAACACAGAAGGTGAGCAAGTAAGACACACACACACACACACACACACACACACACACACACACACACACACACACACACACACACACACACACACACACACACACACACACACACACACACACACACACACACACACACACACACACACACAGACTAATGCATGTAATGCCCTGCTAGTCTAGACCTCTTATCTCTCTGTTGTAATCATACAACTGGTCTGTGTATTTTAGAATACAAAGACCAGGTGGGCATTAAGTGTTTGAGCGTCTAAAGTCTTTCTGAGAGTCTCTTTGTCATTGCAAATCCACGATGATAAACAGTGCGTCAATAAAGTAAAATGTATCTCAGCGTCTTTGCTATTTTGTGTAATATTTTCTGTTCTAAACAGACTGTTTTTATATAGCGCTTTCTAGTCTTAATGACTACTCAAAGCTCTTTTACATAGTGCAGGAACCATTCACACAACGTGGCCGTACAAGGTGCCACCTGCTCATCAGATAAACACTCACACACACACTCACACACACACACACACACACACACACACACACGCTACAAGGGCTCAGCATCAGTAGCAACTTGGGGTTCAGCATCTTGCCCAAGGACACTGCAACATGGGACAGCAGGGCCAGGGCTCAAACTACCAACCTTCTGATTGGCAGGTGGCCACGCTACCACTGAGCCACAGCCACCATTAAGCCATACAATATAATAAATAATAATCTGAATCATTTTCACTCAAATGCATCTATTTTTACCATCTGATATAATTGGAGGTAATGACATCTGGACATTCTGAACTCCACGGGTCAGATGTCCCTGGAATCACATCCTCCTCCATCCTGCAGGAAAAGAGCTTGAAGTTTTCCAGAGGTTTTGTTAGGAATAAACTGAGGAAGCAGTGGGTGAGATAGCCAGTGACTGAAACACAGAAATGATCTTCAGAAGAACATTTTCAGAACTGTAAATACAGTGTGAAATACAAAGTGTGGGGCGGGCCTCTAGCTCACCCAGTGAGAGTGTGTACCCCACGTAGGCTGAGTCCTGCAGCGGTCCGGGCTCGAGTCCAACATGTGGCCCTTTGCTGCATGTCATCTCCTCTCTTTCTCTCCCCCTTTCCTGTCTGTCGACTGTCACTATCTAATAATGGGAAAAGCCCCAGAAAATAATCCTTAAAAATAATAACAATGGTTAGTAAAAACAGTGAGAGTGGGCTGGTTGATTGTGGAGGAAATGAAAGGTCATCTGGAGAAAAATATACAACAGAATAACACACAATAAACACTTTTTTATTATTATCTTAAAATAGCAATACTACAAAATGCTTCCACTACTACTTAAAATGTGTTCTGCCACCACACTAAACCGTTTTCTGATAGAAGTGTGGGGTATGATTTTGGCATTTATTGTATCTTCAAATTACAAGCAAAAATAATCCAAAATGTTGGTTTTTCTTATGAGCTAAGAAAAGTAGTCTTGTCTTGTCTCGTCTTTGTAACAATGCATCTTTAAAATGTCCTTTAGTTTATGTGAGATACCATTAGATAGATTCTTTGGACAGTTCTAATAAGGGACCAGTTGTTACAAATGCAAAGGTTCAATAATCATAAAAAAGGACAGATATCGAGAATCAGCTGAGCGATATTAACATGATTTATTTAAGTTTTGTAGATTACTTTTACAATATATTCCACATAAAGTACTAACAATGTACAATAAATTAGACTAAAAAGATTAGATATGTATACATGACTTTAATATGCTGCTATGCCCACTTTAAAGCAATGGGGCGTAGTTTCTGTCGCCCCCATAAAGAACTCTAAGTAATGACAACACAACTGTCACAACTGTACACATGACACAAGCCTTCCGTGATCGCGCAGCACCCCCACCCCTTCTCCACGCAGTTGTTAGTAGCCAAGGAGGACACGGAGGATTAAAAAAGACATGGACTATTCCGAAGACATAATTATCTTCACTTGAGAGTCACAATCTTATGAACATAGTCGTACTGAGATATCCAGAGAGAGTTGTGTGGAGCCGGGTCTGAATTAGCTTCGTAGCAACACATTTGGCAACAGCAAAAAGTTACTCACTACAGCTTTAAATGCCTCATCATGACGTTTCAACAAGTATTTGATGTAAACAAAATGTCTCTCGAGAAACTGGTCCAGTTCTTCCTATGAGGTCACTTTTGTTCCTTCCAACTCATCAGCAGAGCAAGAGAAAGACCTTTCATGGCTGTCTAATTTGATGTAACTGTCCTTTGTATTCTGGTGTCTTTTATTTATTGTATTTCACTTTATTGTGAAGCACTTTGTGTTTTTATCTGTGAAAAGTGCTATAAAACTTTACTTGCTAACTAACTTACAAGAGAGAGGGAGAGCAAAGTGGGTTAATAAAAAGAGGGACATCCCACTAAATGGAGACTGGCAGTCAGACAGACTGTTCTATTGATCCTATCAGAGCAGCACAGTGAGGCAAGTATCACAACCAGGGGCCTATTTGATACAGTATTGATGCACGTGTCTGCGGTGAGGCACAGAAAGGGAGATTGTGACTGCACAGCATGATGTCATACAACAGAAATACATACGATAAAACACACAAGTCAGTGTGCACTTCCTCTCTTATGTAATGTCTGGTAGATTCATAAAGGTCAGCTTGATAGGTGTATGAAGTACTGTGATTGGTTAACAATTGAGTTCCTTTTTTCAAAGTATAAAGCAAAAGAATGCTGAAATGATGCTGAGCTCAGTTATTTGTGCGTATCAGATCTTTCGCTTGAATAAAGAGATCTTTTTAACTAATCTCCAGGTCACAGAATCTTCTTCAAAATCGCCACGAAACAGGCTCAACTAAACACACGTAAACATCATTTTCTCCTGATTTACCCTGCATTGTGTGTGTGTGTGTGTGTGTGTGTGTGTGTGTGTGTGTAAGAACGGAGAGAGGGAGGTTTGGCGATCTCAGATTCCTTGCAGGACTAATACAAACACGGAGCGTCCCGAGGTCCAGCAGCCAGGAAGGCAAGGGCCTGTGCATGTTGTCATAGATGCTGTAGGAAAACACACATGCACGCACACACTCACGCACACACAGCAGGGGGTTGTGCAATGGCGGCTCCCTTAAAAGAGTGTCTGCACTCAGGTGGGAAATTCCCTGGTCACAGTCCCGGCATTCCACAGGAGCCAAAGTTACTGCTGCTAGTCACATCCGAGTGTCGGGCAGGTGGTGCGTTAGTGTTGCCTCTGCCTGTGTGTGTGTCTGTGTGACAGACAGATTAATGAGGAGGAAGTCTAAATGAGAGAGGCCGTTTCAAGTTCATGACCCTCCCTTCTAAGTTAGGCGGCTCACAACCAAAAACAGGACAAAGGCGTATTGCGTGCGTCAGCGCAGTCCGCCGAAAACACAAAAACAACAAGAGGTTAGGCTGTGTGTTTGATTCCTGCATGGGGTCTGAGACGGGCTCCAGGCATTCATTTAGTTACTCTAGGTACAGTGCGTGTCATTACACAGTACAGTCATACACAAAGATCACAGGCTTTTTTGCAGAACACAATGTTCAGTACCTCTCCCAGAGGGACTCTACGCAGCGGGTAAACATTACTCTACATTAGTCTGCCACGCTAACACAACACTGGTAGATTTACTGACAAACCGAAGGCTTCTGTAAAAAGAAAAAGAAAAAAAAGAACCGTCCTCAGACCTGATACAGCTCAGATAAAGTTATAACATCTGAAACAGAAAGTGGGTTAAGGACACATGGTGATAATTCACGAACTTAAACCCAAGGTTTGACAAGTTTTAGAGCTTGTAGAACAAATGTTGAGGTTTTGAATGTTTGGGATAAGAAGTGAGTGTTGCGTGTGTTTGTGCGTGTCAGTCTCAGTCACTGGACAGCATCGTGGATGTGAAGATCTGCTGCAGGATTTGGGGGATCTGCTTGGTGTCCATGGCAACAAAGGATCTCCCTGCTGGAAGGGTCTTTTGGAGTCTGAGTCAAAGAGTAAAAAGGAGACGTTTGAGATTAAACAGAGGCACTGAACTTTAGCAACAGAATTACTTTCCAAAAAAACAGACAGGTACACGTTTGCTGTGTCAATTGGCAGAGTCCAGTGTGTGTATTTGTGTGTGTGTGTGTGTATGTGTGTGTGTGTGTGTGTGTGTGTGTGTGTGTGTGTGTGTGTGTGTGTGTGTGTGTGTGTGTGTGTGTGTGTGTGTGTGTGTGTGTGTGTGTCTTAATGAAAGGGCTGTCACTCACATGGAGGGGGAAAAACTGCGACCCATTGCATACTCTAAAATGTAACAGTCTTGTTGGAAAGGATTTCCTTTCGGTTTTTTAAATCCAAAAAGCAATCTGTTGTATTTTAGCAGAACACTGAAAGCAGCAGAACTGAGTACACTTTAACATCTGTTTATTTATTGCAAGTAATGTTTTTTTCACAATATGTAACATTATCGCATATTTTCCTCATATTGTGCAGCCCTAACTTAACTTTACTCCTTTGCTCAGTCCATTGTATGAACCCCCTACATCTAATGGTTCTGTTTCTTTCTGTCCCCTATTGACTTACACACTCACACATTCCTCTTTTTCAATTAGTAGTTTCTCCTTGACATGAGGCTTGCATGCTTCCATGACATGTGACTCTATCATTCCTCTGTTCCCGCACTCTCACTTGAACTTGAGCCCACACCCTGTTTATAGTTTAGAGTTAATTTCTACCCGACCTCGGCTCCTTAAGTTAAAGACTAATTCCTCCTTTAAGCGGATGTTTCCCAGGGTCAGGGGTCTCTTTTTCTTTGCTTTATTCTTCCTCTGTGTTCCTGCTCTCCACAGTCAGGAGTGGGTCATTGTCGTCCTGAAGGTCCGTAAGCTCGTGACTGCGGCGCTCTAACCGTGAAGCCGTAGGCTCCACAAAGCGAACAAGGGAATGCACTTAACCTTCTTTTGTCCTGCCTGCAAAGCTCAGGACGTAATCTGGGATGGGACAACAGAAGGTCAGCAGGGCCAGCAGCGAGCGGGAACATGAGTAGGCCTCGGAGAGACTCAATTGGAGAGTCGCTGTTCTACTTCCCTTTGAAGTCTAGTTGTTATTTATTGGCTTTGGATCACAGGCTACACTCTACATTAACTTTAAGTGCAGAATCTTTAGCAGGATGCTTAAAATTGACCATGTGGCTGCTTCTGTTCCATGG
The DNA here is from genome assembly GCF_008692095.1 of Etheostoma spectabile. Taxonomy (NCBI): domain Eukaryota; kingdom Metazoa; phylum Chordata; class Actinopteri; order Perciformes; family Percidae; genus Etheostoma; species Etheostoma spectabile. The sequence goes on along the minus strand of NC_045737.1, from coordinate 36,927,127 downwards.
GATGTTGATTTTTAAATACCTTTTTAAAAAAAGACCTTTTAACTCCATCCTTTTTTTAATCCCCTTTCCCTCATCTTTTGTCCCTTACTTATGGCTTAAGATCTTTTTTTCTCCTTTTTTCCCCTTCACTGATCTTATCTATAAGGAAATAGGTAAGATTAAATCAGGTTAAAGAAGGAACTTTAACCTGTCTCCTTACCTCCACCATAGTCTCACATTGCCAGCTCTATCTCCACAGCTCAGTGAAGTAAGGTCTGGCTACACCACACATCCATTCTTGTTTATGAGAAAAAAGCTATCAGGGTTGTTTGCCTTTCTTTAAACCAATCATAATGGTCTTGGGCGGGGCTAAGCTCCGCCCACAGCAATAGATGGCTCTGCTAAATAGTCTTGGGAAGGAACTTGTTTTGGTTGAACATTTGCATCCCGCAAATGAAAACGCCACATACAATATTAAATGAAGTTAACTGTTGACACAATACAGTAATGTGAGCTCTTTAAATTAGATGATACTGTACATGGTTACACCTCTTTATCGTTTACCAGTGTATCTCTGTGTGTACTTCGTCCACACCAATCCCACCAATCAGTCCCAAAACGCCCGTTAGAGAGGAAATGCCTTAAACATATTCTTTGTAAATCTTTACAATCATTCCCTGAAAGAACCAAGCAGACCGGCCTTTTTGCACGGTTCTTTAAAACCTTCCATTTTCAGCGTGTAGCTTGCTAGCTTCAAGTTTGTTGTTGTTTCCTGTGTCGAAGGGATTTTGAGAATGGCGACACACCAAGCGCAGAAGGGGCTTTTCCAGTTTTTTTCCTGGAAATTTACTTCCGTTGATCCAAACTAATCCCCCAAGACGTCCCCCACTGTCCGCCCACCTCCTTACCTTTCGGCCTGGTCGCCCAGGGATCCAATAAAGATGGCAAAGGCATTGACCTGCGGGTCAGAGGTCAGGACTTGGGCGAAGCGCTCGGGCCGGATGCCGTAGCGCTCCAGGTTGGCATCGCTGAGCACCACCACGAAGTGCTCGTCGGCCTCTTCCCGTGCCACCTCCTTAATGCTTGCGTCAGTGCCTTCCAGAGTGTAGTCGCCGCTCATGCAGAACTGGGAGTGGGCATGCATGGTCTGCAGGGCGAAGGGGGGGAGGAGAGAAATGTGACCAGTGAATCATTGTGGGACTGTAATCATAACAATCATATATATTACATGTTTGGATGTGGTGTGTGTGTGTGTGTGTGTGTGTGTGTGTGTGTCGGATGTTTGTTGGGTGACTATACAAATGTTTTTTTTTATGTTATCTGTTGAGTTTGGATGACTCAAGAACATTTTCTGTTTTATCTCTCTTATGAAAGAAGCAGAAAACATTGAACAGGACTTTCAGACTCACAGGCTCAGATAATACATGGCTACATGCCCCTAGAGGAAAGGGAAATTAACAACACAACTAGAGCTGTAACAATTCCAAATTGGCTGTACAGTTAATTGTCTCAGAAACAATTGCCATTAACAAAATAATTAGTTTTAGTCAAATTTATTTATTACTTTTTTAAAACAAATTATGAATCCTAGGATACATCTTTTTGTTAAATCCCTGTAATCATGTGACCCAGATAATGTAGATAAACCACGCCTCTAAAACGTTTTTTCTAACTATATCTCGAAATGTATGCTATGACTGTGTATTGGGTCAACTACTAGCATCGCTTTAGCTCAACAGTCCGACCAATAATTACTTATATAATCACAATTTGGCACATCTAAACAAAATCTACAATTACCATCAACAGTCATACCATAGGCCCTTAGCTAATGTTAGCATCTAACTGCAGTTAAACAAAGAAACCACAATTACGTAAATAAATTGACAATAAGACAATTATGTTATCATTTTACAGGCCTAAACACAGCAGAAACTTTCCAGCTATTAAGTGAGTGAGAAAGAAAGAAAGAAAGACGAGGCAAACCATTGTTTTCAGGTTATTTAGGTGTGTACAGGTACAAAACAAGAGTGGTTCTAACTATGAACGTTTACCTTGAGGACTTTGAGTCTCTCTTTGTTATTCTTGGGGACTTTGTCCGCTCTGACCAGCTCGATGTCGTAGCCGTCGCCTGAGTGGCCGATTATGTCGTACTGCGTGGAGAAAACAGTTTGAGTAAGAGAAAAATTGACAAAGATGGTACAAAAGAAGCAAGTATTATGATAGACAGACAGATTCTTCTAAGAGGATGGAGGGATCAAGGGGTGGCTTAGAGCCAAGAGTGGGCTTGAGAGATAGCTATGGTGACTGAAAAAATAAAAAAAAGTCATATAAATGGTTAGCATTTTTTATTTTTTTTATTTTTTAGATTTAAAGATTTTTCTCTTTATTAGATAGTGAAAGTGGATAGAAAGGAAAGGAGGGAGAGAGATGGGGGATGACACGCAACAAAGGGCCACAGGCGGGACTCGAACCCTGGCCGCTGCAGGACCCAGCCAACATGGGGCGCACGCTCCCACCGGGCGAGCTAGAGGCCGCCGCGGCTTCAAGATTAAATGTAGAAACTGAGGAAAGGCAAGCTCTCTGGAGGGCTCCTAAGAAGCTGTGTGCTTATTTTCTTGTATTGTTATGGTAATATTATGGTTACGTAAGTTGACGGCCAGGGCCTGCAGCCATGGGTGGGGCTAGAAGGGGGGCATGGGGTGGCAACGGCCCTCCCTGAAATATGATTTTTTCTTCCCACCCCAATCCATTACACGTTTATATGGCAGATTATATATTTACTGTCCTATATTTCCCAATATTTACTATATTTCTAAGAAGATTTATGTTCTGTATTCTGATAAAATTACACAAATGTATGGTACCACATGAACGTAAATGACACCGACTTTCACAATGACATTTCAATGTTGCACAACTTGAATTTTGTGCAAACACCTGTTGTGTTATCCTCATGTAAGAGCGAGAATAGCACGAAGTGTAAAGATGCAGTGTGATGGTGCAGAAATGTCACATCGTAATTTAAACCAGGCCACCATCGCTCCGAGCTGTGTGGAAACCCTCTGGTAAGTGAACGTACCTCCCATAGACCATCCCTCAAATCTGGCTTATATAAAGCCGAGTCAGCCTGGCACCGTGGGCTCAACTCAGCTATTTCAAGACCCAGGTATTATGTATATGGGCTATTTTTAATAAGGGCAGTGATGAGCTTGTAGGTCAGAGGTATGCGACTGTGTGTCTCAGCCATGCGTATTGCTGTTGCTGGATAAGAAGCATGTTTTGTCAAAATATCAAAAGTTTTTTGTGCTATACCTTTTTTCAGTTAGGTTTTTATACAAATCAGGGACAAAGAATTCCTTTAATTTAATATTTAAATCAGTTCTGAAACTGTCAATTATTTTCTTGATAAACAGTTTAGTTGTTTGGTTTATAAATGGTCAAAACAACACGCGCACACACACACACACACACACACACACACACTTCAGTGCTGCTCATCACATGTAAGTGTAACTGCTTGCTTTGCATGACACCCCTAAAAGTGCACCTAAGAAATCATAAGACATCTTCACGTTTGTGTGTGTGTGTTCACTTTTAGGGATGTTACCAAAAGAAAGCAGTTACGCTGGCATGTGATGAGCACTGAAGAGTGTGTGTGTGTGTGTGTGTGTGTGTGTGTGTGTGTGTGTGTGTGTGTAAGACACTGATATGTGATCAGTTTTAGGTTGGATTGAGTGTCACTTAGGGGCCAAGAAGTCTGTCTCCGTTCAACTTTTTTTAAACACCCTCATACTGTATCTCTCTCTCCCCTCTTTGCTCTGCCTTGCTCTTTCTATTTTCTCCATTTTTCCATGATTCTACTTTGTACATGATTCCTGGCTAAGATAGACTCCTTATTTTCCGTTTCCATGAATGACCCATGAAATGTGTCAAGTGTTGAGTTTTCTAGTGCCGTCAAAAGACTGACAAGAGCACCAGAGACACATCAAATGAGACAGTGGTGGCAAGTAGGGAAGATTGAGAATGTTTGTAATTTACTTTAATGTAAGCCAGGCAAACAACTAGCACAGTGTGACTCTCCTTCCAACACAACTCTTTTTTGTGGCAAACCAGGGGGCTTTGTAAATAAAAGTTATCACTATGACATCAGTAAGTTTGGAGATGATAGCTGGTAGTGAATCGTTAAGATAAAGAGACAACAGTAACCTTACTAACAGAACATTAATTTGGCAGATGCTTTTGTCCAAAAGGACTTTTGTGATTTTTGGTGCGACAATCTCACCTTGAACTTGTGCTCGTAGCTCTCCAGAGCCTCCATGACCATGCACACAGCCTCCATGGAGCGCTCCAGCCGGCCGTCCACGCCGTTGAAGCGGTACATGCTGCCCGACACGTCGGCCAACACCCGTAACCGCTTGGGCTTCTGCTGAGGACTGCCAAGCTGTAAACACACACACACACACACACACACACACACACACACACACACACACACACACACAAAGACACACACACACACACACACACACACACCTTTTAAAGAAAATCAGCAGCGACTAACAACTAAATTAAAGAAAACGCCTACTTTGGAAAGTGTTTTGTGGAATTTGGTGTAGCTTATTAAAAATAACATTCAAAACAAGGACAGGGTTTCAAAACTGAATTATGATTATTTCAATCTAGACCTTCAGGCCAGACCAAAAATATGCACAGCCTGGAGCTAAATAAGGTAGAAAAACATGGCATGCATATTATGGTTAGTGTGTGTTTGTATGATTAGTGTGGGAACTATCTGTGTGCTGTGTGTGTGTGTGCTGTGTGTGTGTGTGTGTGTGTGTGTGTGTGTGTGTGTGTGTGTGTGTGTGTGTGTGTGTGTGTGTGTGATTACTCAAGCACACATGACTGCAGAATAAATTACTTAAACCGTGTGTGAGCTTGAGCAGAAACACAGGGTTTAATAATAATCTCAAACACGCACCACTGGAATTTATTGTGTGTGTTTGTCAGTATATGTATGTAGAGGTGTGGCTCTGGGGGGAAAAAGTGTGGTTTAAATATCTGTAGCAACACATACACACCTCCGGGTCCTGCTCTCCCCTGCGTTTATATATAGCCTTCTCTCCAGTCAGGCCATCTATGATTTTAGCATCATCCAGTTCTCCCAGAGCCTGGTTCTTCAACCACTGCCGCTCCTTCCCTTTAGCCTGTAAAAACATACACATACATCCACGCACTTAGTTAGAGCACATGTTTGAGCACACGTTATGTACCATTCAACCAGATAAATAAATAAACACATTTCAAAATCTGTCTGGTGGAGGATGATTTAATTTTGGTGGGGCAGATTGTGAATGCACACATTTCCTCCCGCCCATGCCCACAGAACAAAGAGCCATGGGGTCTCTTTGAAGCTCTGACCCCGTTTCACTTTTTTTTGCTGCTGTGGTCACTTGGAAGGAGAGAGGTGAGAGGAGGAGGAACATCCCTTTCTCCTGTTTTCAGTTTGCTCCTGGAGGAAGGAGAGCTCCTTCACAGAAAAAGGAAGCTAACAATAGAAGGAAGACAATCCGCTCCTCCCCACCCACAGTGGCTCATAGCGTGTAGATTTCTTTACAGAACACATGATGCACGTACACACACATAGGAACATAGTTTGGTTGTCGTGTCGGCCCTGGTCTCACAACTTGATGAGAAATGACGAGCGTAGCTGTCACTTGTTTGTAGATAGACAGATGGTGAACAAGTGTTTTGAAAAGGTTACAGGTTAAAACCTTTTTTTCCCCAAAACATACATGCATGAAAGAGAGCAGCTGGATGTGTATGTATCAAGTGTTTCAGAATAAAGTTTAACCAGGATTAAAAACACTCCTATTTCAGAGTACGACTGGACAGTTACCTAAACTTAGAATAGAATAAACTTAGAATAAAGAGAATAGTGCCACAAAGTAGAATTCAGGATGGCGTATTGAACTTTTTTTGATAGGTGTGGTTTGAAGAATTAGTGGTATTCATTTTGAAATGAAAAAAAAAGCATTACTCTATTATGTGCGAGCGTCATGTGAACAGGCAAACAGCCTAGCTAAATTCAAATTGGTTTTGTGCGAAAATATGTTAACAGAATTGATGAATCGCTCAAATCTTAAAATGACATTTAGGACAAATGCCAGATGTATTGTAGACACTAGCACGTGAGTCAGATGGCTTCAAAAATAAATATATACACAATGTTTTCTGTTCTATAAAGCCAACAACAAAGCTGTGCGGCTCCATTGCGTCACACTGAGTGGAGGGGAATTAAACTGTGCATTATCCCACGCCCTGTGAGAGTAATCCGAGTTGCCAAAAAGTGTCAACTTGCTTATTTGTGGTCTCTTTATTCATAGAGCAATTGCATCATTGCACAAGATCAGTCACAAAAAAACTAAACATTTCTGATAATGTGCTATCTTTTAATAAGCTCACTGTCTCCCCTCCCACTGCATCACTGTCATCAACTGAGACAACATGACATCATGACTTTGCGTGAACATACACTTTGTTAAACCAAGCGGCATGTTATCTGTACGCATTTTGACCTATCCGTGTGTATGTCTACGTTGTATACAGTGGATGTAAACATACACGTCACTTACCGTGTTATCGCCACTTACCGTGGTACCTTGAGAAGAACGCAACGGTTGAGTTTAGGGAACATGACACGCGGTTTAAGAAAAGAAGACCGAGGTTGGCTTTAGTAAACAAACAAACCGAAGCCTGAGTTTAGAAAACCTGACACGCGGGATAAGATCCCCGGTCTCCTGGGTGAAAGTCCTGCACGCATCTTGAAAACTAATAGTGAATAATGGCATACGAATTGCCGATTCAAACATTTGCCATTTCATGAGATCAGTCTGATTGAGAACTCCTGACAAGTTGGGACGCCTCTGCCAAAGATATGAGTAATTGTATTCCCCTGGAACTAAAAGTACATTAGGACCAAATCTATAAATAGCGATTTCTTTGGCCAGTTAGGACTGATTTCCTTCTCTGAGACGCTTGATGAATACGTGTGCAGCTGTTTATGTTTGGCACGCCAGTTTCATGTGGAGAGATAAATAGAGAGGGGTTTCCCTAAGTGAGACTACAAGGGGTGGAAACAATTCACTATCAGTGACTTCTTAAATCACTCTTCACATATGATCAAAATAACATGACATCATAGCGCCACACCTGCTGAGATTGGTGTAATCTCCATCGTCTTTACAGACAGAAAGAAGCCCGGGGCTACAGGGACCAATCCAAACAATAACCGACACTCATGTTCGAGCCAGGCTGGCATGGCCACAAACACCTGGATGGAAAACACAAACACACACACACAACACACACACACACACACCACACACACACACACACACACACACACACCCACAAACACACACCACACACACACACACACACACACACACACACCCACAACACACACACCCCCCCACTACACTTACAATACTGTAGAGCTTCACACCTGGACGGGAGAATATGGAGCAAGGCCTGGTGTCCTGCTCTGTAATCATTTCACACAAACTGCATGATTTTCCTCTCGCCAAACACCCACACGCACGCACGCGCACACGCGCACACGCACGTACGCACACGCACACGCACACACACACACACACACACACACACACACACACATACACACAAACACACACACAAACAAACACACACACCACCATGCATCCACTCACATTTCCAGTAAGAAGCTCAAACAATGGGAGGAACATCTAAACCAAAATAATGAAATTGAGACAATATCACATCCTGGATTTTATCACCGCCACTCCCTACGCCTTTGCTTTTCATTCTCACCAATCAGGGTGCTCCTATGGTGCAGCGCCCCCTCCTTCCTGTCTCTGGGGTCGAATAAGGTCAACCGATTATCATCCACCAACTTTATGACTCATGCATGACAGGAGAGTAAGACAAATGTATTGCGTAGACTGCGCATATTAATGTTTCCAAAAATTAGGCTGAATCTACAAGGATATGCATACAACTGAAGCAAATGGAATTTGAAATTCAGTCGTGTTTTACCAAGGTAAAATAATCTTCAAGTGTCGCAGCTTTCAGGCTTGAAGGCATTTTTCAATTGGCCATCTGTCGTATACCATGCATAGTGACAATAAGTCACAGACCACTGATAAGATTTTGATAAAGATATTTAATTTAAGTGATGTAGAAATTGGCTTCATCGATTCCTTCCTTCATGAAGGTACCAGTGAGGCTCTGAGCTGTCACGGCTGTGCCTTGTTCTACAGAATTTAGGAATATCAAAAGAAGAAATCATGTTTAAAATAGTGCGGTCAGTTAAACGTGTCATTAACGGCGTTAACGCAAACCCATTTAAACAACTTACATTTTTTTATCGCAAGATTAACGTTCTTTTTGGCCTAGCAAACTACTTTTTTTTCACATGTTGTTGCAACAACTAGTAACTTTAGAAAAACTATAACACCACACCCGATCTAGCTAGACCGGAAACAGGCACGGCGCACACCAACGTTTGGGATTGCAAGCCGACCAAAGAATAATAACGTTACGTTTTGAGTGGATGGTGAGCACGAGATGACAAAATGGACGCCAATAAGATTCTGAATGGAAAGGTGCCAAATGGTTCCATTGACAAGACCAACATAATCTGTGTGTTTTGTCGTTGTGAACTGAGCTATAATCGCAGCACGTCCGGTCTGAAATACCGGTCAAGATGGCCAAGCACACAGCTGATGCCAGCTGAAGCCCCCCCGTCAAAGTATTCTTTTACTCTTTTATTGATGGACAGTGTTACATTGTGTGAGAGATTAGTTGCTCACTACACTACAGTAGGCTACATGCCAATGTGTGATTAATTTCAAGTTAACTATGACATTAATGCAATTAATCATGACTAAATATTTTAATCGTTTGACAGCGCTAGTTGAAAATAATGAAATAAAGAAGTGTGATGGAGTAGAGAAAAGCTAACCTGTAAACTGTCCAGGATGATGCGCAGGGACTGAACTTGTCTCCTGACGGCGTTGGAGAAGCGCTCGTACGTGGCAGCATCGTACTCGCTCATATCAATCTCCTTCAACCTGAGATAGAGGGACGGTGAGACACACAGAGGGACAGGAGAGACAAATGACTTTATTTGATGTGTTTTAGGTAAACCACCCGTTGTATTCAAGCATACAGTATGTTGGATATGAGCCTCTGCCTCCCATTCTCAAACATAATCACTGTATACATTCACTGCAAAAGCTGAGAGCGCTGCTGCAAAGCATTGACTTCTTCTTGAAATGCGTTTTCCAAAAGAACTCCATTTCATTTTCATTTCAAAAACAGGCAAGTCTAAGGATGCAACCGTGATGCAGCAGAGCAAAATGACTACTGCATTTCTGTGGTAAATTAGAAGCTACTGCTTCCTCATTTCCATATGGAAAAAGGCCAGGTAGTTAGAGAAAGAAAGAGAGAAAATAGACTGAGAAATCTCTTCACGAGGGCAGGACACCTGTGGAAAAACTGACTCAGACGTTTGTGTTCCCTGTGTGTGTGTGTGTTCTCTCCAAAAACAGCACCTTTGGACTTGACAAGACAGGTGGGCTGTGCCCCCCAAGCCGAGTTTATCAGTATAATCCCACTGTGCAGGTACTTTAGTATCGCTGACACACACAGACACAGAATCCTCCTTGGGTGTGATAAAGCTGCAACCCTCACCATGTTTAAACTGATGTGTGTGTGTGCATGTGTGTGTGTCTTGGAGAGAGAGAGAGAGAGAGAGAGAGAGAGAGAGAGAGAGAGAGAGAGAGAGGAGAGAGAGAGGAGGAGAGAGAGAGGAGAGAGAGAGAGGTGAGGGTTGAAGGAAATCTCTGCCAGGTGTTTTAAACTTTTGGTGACAAATAGCCCGTGACCACCACAGAGATACAGACTGAAGGATAGAGCAGAGGCTTGATGCTAGTGTCAGGGCTTGCAAAAAACTGTGTGTGTGTGTGTGTGTGTGTGTGTGTGTGTGTGTGTGTGTGTGTGTGTGTGTCAGTAGAGTAAGACAGATGTATTGTGTAGACTGCGCTGGCATCAGCCATGCAATCATAGAGACAAAATCTCCCTCCTCTCCTCTCCCTCTCTCCCAGAGGATTTAGCATCAGAAATTCACATAACCTGTATGTATTTAGACTGCCTAATATAACAGGAGCACCCAGCGAAAATCCACACAGACAAGGGATAAATGCCTGCAAACTCCAAAGTCCGAACCTCATTTTAAGTATCTTCTTGCAGCAGAAATAATAAAAAATTGAATATGTAGAAACATAAGAAAACAAGTAACAAAATACACTTTAAACTGTTTTTACAGAAAAAGGAAACAAAGAAGTGAAAAGTGTCCTGACGCTCCGAGCAAAATGTCAGCATCATTTGACTGGTACAAGCCTTCATTCTCATGACACATAACGCACTCTAGCTTTTTTGGACCTGCACACACAGTCTGTTCCAATGCATTCCCACCACACCATGTCAGCCCACAGAAGACTACATAGCTGGGTCACTTCCTCCACACATTCCTAGGTGTGTGCATGTGTGGGTGAGGATGCGGGAGAGTGTATGTGGTAGGCAGCAGACACTCTGGCCAGTAGCCTCGGCTGTTTCCTTCAAATTCCTTAACCTCGACCTAAACAGGAGAAACAGAGTGGATGACAACTACGGAGAAAGAGTCTGTTTTGGCTCGGGGTGGAGACACTGAGATTTCACAAACAACAGCCACAAAAACAAGGACTTACGCTGACACTCCCTGCAACGACAAACGATACACACACAGTAGCCTTCCATCCATAGGACCTGGCTGTTCCAGGCTTTAGAAAAGGATGACTTTCTGTTCACATATCGTTTTTGTTCTCATTTTATTCAGCAAATTGTGAGTTTTGATAGTGGCTTTGTTCTTGTACGCGTCCATTCCGTCAAACATCTGTCCATCACAGCTTCCTACAAAGTAGCATTTCTGTATTGTAATAAAAAGCATGAAAAATGGTTAACACTAATCCAATTATACAACGCTCATCAATTCTTGAGCAATGCATTCCATTTTTTTCAATTTAAAGCTATATTTTCAAATAACACTTTTTTAAGATCTTAGTACTTTAACTGTATTTTAAAGGGATGAAGGATTATAGTCATTGGATAATGGATTTTAGTCGTCGGACGTCTGGATCTCAAGTTATCAGAGAAAAAAGCTGAGCAAACGTTAGCGGCAGCTCTATTCTGTTTGTTTTTTTACTAGTTTCAACACTGGTAACACGGGAATCGTCCGGATGTCTGTTACCTTCTTCTGTCTTTGTGTAGGCGTTCTAACCTCCGGTGGATATCTGAGGACTATAGTTACCTGCTCCTCAGATCTGGTAAATCCAGACAGCTAGCTACACTATCTATCCACTCAGAGTTTTCTATTGTACCACCAAAACTACTTTTGAATGTTCCACAAACAAGTTCCTTCCCGAGGCTATTTTGCAGAGGCAGCACTGCTCCGTACGGTGCTTAGCGCTGCCCAAGACGATTGTGATTGGTTTATAGAAATAATAATAAACCAGAGCCCATTTTTCTCCCATCCCAGAATACTCCGTGGACTATCCAGACCTTCTTCTGCAGCGCTGTGGAAGAAGGTCTGGTTACGCGAGACTATGGAAATCCTAAAATTGCCTTGTCACTGTTTTTAACTATTTGTAAAACTCACAGCCAGATGTAAAGGGTGACCAATGGCATTGCTTTATGAATGAATGAATAAGTAAGTAACACAATATTGAGGTACAAGGTTCCTGCCCAACATCCATAATAAAAAGGTTACCAGGTATGGAGACACAGCCAGAAACATATCTAGAGATGAGTGAGTATCTGTGTGGGTACATGCTCACGTTTTAAGCATACCTAAGCCTGTTTTTGCTTGTTTGTGTGTCAGGTACTCAAGCGTTTCACGAAGGGTCATAGTTTGATTGATGCTTAACCCAAAGCTAAGTAAACAAAAAATTGTGCACACACATCGGTGAATGAGAAGGTATGGAACAAGCCTGACAGAGCTGGCGTGGGATATGGAAAAAAAAGAAGACAAAGAATCAAGCCGCCCTATCAGGCAGGTATTTCCGTTTTATGGGCTCATCTGCTGTGTCAAAATACAGTCACATCTACTTGGAAGCAGGGTATCAGCATGTAGCTACAAGAGTTTCTCTGGGCTTAGTGGGACACTGATAGACAGGCAGAAGACAAGGAGGGAGGGAGGGAGGGAGGGAGGGAGGGAGGGGATGGGTGTCAAAGAAGAAATTTAGAAAAGCAAGTGAAGAACAAGGAAAGAAGAAAATACACAAAAAAAGAGGAGAGAGGTTGTTCTCTTGGTGTGAATGCAGCCAGTGTGTGAGAAGGGCAATGCAGGAAAGGGGGAGGATAAGGGGGATGGGGGAGAAAAGAAAGTAAAGAGAACGAGACTGTTTGAAGCAAAAGAGAACAGAGAGAGCCTTCATGGTTGAGCTGGTGAAAGCGGTGTCCTCTTAAACCTCCACTCTGAAGCAAATGTGTGTTCGGACACACACACACACACACACACACACACACACACACACACACACACACACACACACACACACACACACACACACACACACACACACACACACACACACACACACACACACACACACACACACACACACACACACACACACACACACAGGCCAGTGGCATCTCCCAATGCGCTCATCCATCCATCCAGCCAGGGCACTGCAGCCTGAGGTTGTTTACCCAGGATGGAGCACCATACCTGGGATAGCTGACTGACCAGCAGACCCTGCAGATGGCCTAAACATAAAGGCTCACACCAGGGCCCCCAGGAGTGCGTCAGGCTGTGAAGCACATTGAACATACAGTAGTGGCCAAACAGTGGAATTACAACTCCTGGTCCGTCTTGTGATGCCCTCTGGCCCAAAAAGACTTTTTTTCCCATAGACTTACATGGCAAAAGAGACGTCTGTAAATCAGTGGATACATATTTCAAGAGTCTCAAGCACCTGATGATCACAATTAAATCAATTTGGTCTGATAACATGTGGAAAGTCTAGAAGAGCCACATGATTAAATCATGTAATCCCCATTAAAGCGCTAAACCGAAAGTAGCCAGCTCGGCCCTCGAGGGTCTCCGGTGCGCCTGCTCTTTGGGCTGCACAGTGTGGAAGCAGCAGCAATCATCCAGGTCATTTAGGCTCCATGTGCCACTGAGCAATTTTCATAAGAAAGAACGGGGCTCTGCCTTGAATGCTGTATCCAGTTTTTACTATACATCTACGGTGCACACGCGCGTACACGCACACGGAAGTTTTCACAGTTGACAACGAGGGTCAGTCCAAAACATCTGTACCTCCATCTGGACCATGCTACATGCTTTCTGCTTTCCTTCATGGTACTTTCTTTATTTAAAACAACCTACCTTTCTTTAAAGGCTTTTTCACCCATTTCGCGGGCTGCTCTGCGGACCTCTTCCGGAACAGCATCTTTCTCAACCTGGGACACCTGGTATACTTTGTGTCCTGCATCCAGCCGATAGGGACCCCCTTTGCCACCCAGCCCCGCCGTGTCTCTGCCGCCTGCAAAGAAATATCTTATTAGAGATGAACCAATCACAGTGGTTGCAGACACTTTAGAAAACAAATAACTGATTTAAAAAAGTTTTTTTTTTAAGAGTTTCCATTAACTCAGTAAAAAGTTCCCACTGATCTTACTGCAAAATGAGCACATTGATATACACAATGATTTGTGTAACTATTGATAAGTGCTTCTCTGCTTATTTTTTTTATTAACCTTCCATTAACCAAGGGCTGCAATTAGCAATTTCATAAAGATTTTATCTTTGGATTATTGTGTTCTGCATAACATTTCATAAAAATAAAAATAAAAATTTCATCAATCATCACAATTGGTGTCTATTCATTTTCTATTGTTTCACCACTATGATTGCCCCTCCACATCTACAGTATATAGTCCCATACAGACAGTTTTTACTGCCGTCCTCTAAACACTCTAAGCAGTTGAGCAGACGGAGGCTAAGTGCCTTGCCCAAGGGCAAATAAGCACCACTGCTGTCTTATTTATACACATTTTTACATGCCATCAATCATATTAATGTGTGTAAAATTCCATCACAGATTTCATAAGCATTTTAGTGAATATATATATATATATATATATATATATATATATATACACACACACACACATAAATATATATAAAGTGTTAGTGTATAATTAGTGCATGTTGCTGCTGACCCAGTAAAAAACACTGGTTACCTGTGCCTCCTGCCCACTGGTTTCCCCCAACGTGAGGGGCGTTGTTGGGGTCAATCTTGCCATGTTTTGGGGCACTGACATCCAGACCGCTGTCCCTCTGGATGGTAATCTGAAAGGAGAGGAGTGAGAGATACCATGTGGGTCAGCTTAAAGCTTATAGGTGCAGATTCACATACATCTGTGCAGATGTTCTAAGCCTCTGAAGTGAGAAAACAGATGCCCCTAGCTTATGAGGGTTAAAGGTCCGGTTCAGCCCCAACTAAGAAATTGAAAACTATTATAGTAGAATATTTTCTACCCATCCAATCTTGCCATTTATATATGGTCTGTTTTTTTTTCAATAACAATGACTACATCAATCTATACTCTCTTTAAAGCCACCAGGCTCATTTGACAATTTCAGTCACTTTACCTCACAGAACACGAGAGTTACTACTTCACCGCTGCCGCCATTGGTTAGTTTGTTTGCTAGTTTTATGCGCTCTTGACATTTTTCATTTTGAAAAACCAGGCACGCAATAACACAAACTAACTAAACGATAGGCAGCGGTAGAGCAGCAACTCCTTTGTTTTGCAGGGTGAAATGTCTGGTGGCTTTGAAAAGAGCAGAGATATCGGCTTCAGGTACCCAACAACAATGTAAAGCCCTGGAAATATTCTCAATATAGTGTCCAATTAACTGATATAGATGTTTTTAGGTGTCTTAAATGCATTTAGCGGTTGCCCCCGTCCACAGCAGTGCATTGATTAGCTTCCGTGTTGGTAATCCTGCCTGCTTCTCCAAGAAGAACCTTATACAACCATACTTTTGAAAATGGCTCACGGATACAGTTTCATGAGAAAAGATGCAGTTTTTACAGTGTTAAACCCTAAGCCACTAATAGAGATTGATGAGATTGTAATTTTTTTCACCCAACTCTTAAAACCTTCTTTTTTGAAAACCTCCTGATGCATTGAATGAGTATGTGTGATAGCCAACAAAACACCCAAACAATCAGCTACCTCTCACGCAGTTAGAGCATTGACAGAAAGCACTTTGTACCTCTAAGGTTTGAGCTTTCCACAGGATAGACAGATTTGTCTTTGCCTTTCCCTGCAGGAGAGTGATGTAGAAGGTGGGAGCGGAGACACACAGAGGATAAAGCTGTGGATTTTGAGGTCCATCTCCACGCCACTATCGGTGCCAAAATCAGCATGCTGGCTCTCATACTGAGGCAGGGCGGCCGGCCAGAGTATGGCACGCATGAAGGAGTGAGAGAGGAATGGGTGGTTCAGGGGGAAACTAAGTGCACCCCCTGTTGTTCAGCAGAATTCTTACATGCTGTGGCAAACTGAATGGTATCTTTGGAGAATGAGGTTTTGTTGTCAACTGTGGATGGCTGTGTGTCATTATCTTTGCTGTTTTTTTCCATGTCATTCAGATTTTTTATTATTATTTTCAGACAGGGTACAAAAATCACTCAAGTGGTATAAAATGTGGGAAGAAAAATCAGATAGAGGAATGGCATATCAATAAAGACAAAGTCCAAACTGCTCCTGTTTAAAGGAATATGGCTGCTGTTACCTGACATTTGAGAGAAGGAAAATGAAAATAACATAATATGGAAACATACAGTACATACACATATTGATAATAGTGCACCCTTTCATTGGCCATAGCCCAGTGTCATATTTTGACTTCTTATATTGTCATAGGCCCCCTCCACCTTTCTTTCTTCTTCTTAGAATAGTCATGCACTGAGCGGTTGAACAGACGCTATCTAGTAGGAGCAGCAGCCCAGCTGAGAGGGACCCCTTCTGTCCCTCCAGAATGTCCACTGTCCACACCTCAAACTGACACAGGAGCTCAGGCTCCGTCCTCACATCTACGGGAAGCGGCTGCATCAGCAGAGCTCTCTATATTTAGCACAGATTAGGAGGTTCAGTCTGATATAAACCATGTCAGATTACAGGGACAAGATAACACTCATAGTGGGAACCAGCTCATTAAGTGGACCGACGGGGAGTGTTGGACACAATATGTTTAATATTTCTCACGCAGATTTACACTAAAGAACACTAAACAACACACCAAGGTTACGTTTAGACTTGGGGTCTTCAACGGCTTTTAGCCCAGGGACCCCCCTAAGGTGAAAGAGAGACAGATATGGCATCAGGTTTACTGGGCCCAGTGGATGAAAGTAAATAAATAATAGTATTTACACATCATGTTTTAACATTTAACATAGATGTGGAAGGCACGGTGCCTCCTTAAGCTTAACTGTATGGCAACCGTAGTGGCAATCTTACCAATAGTAGCTTATCTTCAATGTCTTGCTAGAAATAGAAACCTTTTTTCTTCACTTTTTTGTGACTACACTTTTTTTTTAAACAAAATACATGCAACACGCAACATTGGCAATTTTTTCAAACGCTGCAACCCTACCACACACCTTTAACAACCAGTCTAAGCATTTAAACGGTCAGTCTACCAAGAAAAAGCTGTCCTCTTTTACCTCTCTAGCAGAGTGTATACCAGCATCTGGAAGAAAGAAAACTGAAATAATGATTCAAATTACTGATCTTAAACATTTTTCAAAATAATAATCCAATTAACTTTTCTAAATAAAAAAGGAACTACACTTTAAAAACACACATTAAGTGAAGCATCATAATAATAATAACCGTAAGTAACAGTAAGTAATTGTTAGTAGGTTAATAAACATTTCAAACCTGAATAAAAAAAAAAGGCAGCAACATATGTAAGTGCGAGCGATATTAGTTTATTGCTGATGTCTCTATTTTACCACAGTTACACTCCCTGGCCTCTTTATGAGGTACACATATTCAGGTAAATGCAATGCAATCGTCATTTGACCTTGAAAGACCACTCAACCATATGTTTACCACAGTCATGTGCTAAGATAAATGTGCACGCGCGCGCACACCCCACACCACACACACACACACACACACACACACACACACACACACTACTCATCCTCTTAAGTCCAGCTGTGTTGGCTGTTGACATTACAGATCTACATGAGAAAAACTGGCCGATCCTTGCATGACAATAACATGAAGGACAGGGGACAAGGTCCAGCAGGGTCTCAAACATCCTCATTGTCCCATGCAGCTGCAAACCAACAGAGCAACTGTGTGTATAGACAGCTTACTTACTTAAGATCCACAGGTGTGTGTTGTGTGTGTGTGTGTGTGTGTGTGTGTGTGTGTGTGTGTGTGGTTTGTGTCATTGTGGTGTGTGCTCGTCCTGTATGTGTGTGTGTGTGTGTGTGTGTGTGTGTGTGTGTGTGTGTGTGTGTGTGCTCGCAGAAGTAACCAGAGCGAGCTCGATGCCATAGCTCTGTGGCAAGGTAAAGGGTCAGAGGTTTGTCACCACAGGTCACCTCGGCCGTGTGATTACACACTAATGTGTGTGTGAGTCATACACTGCAAACAGCACCCAGACACAGAGATGGGGACTCAAGTTTGAGACACCTACCTACGTAACACGTAATCTGTAACGCATCTGCTCTGCAAGGCCACACATGACACATACCGGCAGCTGCTCTGCCATTCATCAGAAGCTTTGGCTTTAGAATACTTCAGACACGAAGGCCCAGACAAAAGGAGCGTTGAATGCAAAATATGTGCTATCAAGATAAAGGACTCTGGCTCAACCAAGTCTAATTTGATCAGCACCCTGATAGGTTAGCAAACATGTTAATAATCTATACTCTTTATTCATCCCCTGTTGTTATTACACACAGGCCTAAAATACACACACATGCTCAGATCCTACACATGCACTAATGGAGAGATGTCAGAGTGAGTGGGCTGCCAGTCCTGGACCAGCGACCTAAGCGACTGAGGGGGGTTCGGTGCCTTGCACAAGAGCAGCTTGGCAGTGCCCAGGAGGTAAACTGGCATCTCTCCAGCAACCAGTCCACACTCCGTACTTTGGTGCGAATGGGGACATGAGCCAGCGACCCTCCGGTTCCCAGCCCAACTCCTTACGGACTGAGCTACTGCCACCCAAGCTAAGCTCTGCATTGCCCATCTAACGTTAGCTTGCTTCTCGCTTTAGCTACGACTTACAGGAGGTTAACTCTGACTGACGTTCCCTTTATGTTATTATACAAAGCTATGCAGTGTTCTAAGCAACCTGGATGGAACAGGTGATACAAAACTTGTTATAACCACTTGAGACCTGAGACTTGACTTGGACACTAGCTCTAAGAATCGAGATATGACTTGGACACTAGCTCAGAGACTTGTGAGCATCTCTACCAGATCATGAGCTTTGCTGCACACATGTCTGTGCTACGTTGGGATGGTGTGCACCTGAAGCGCGGGAATGTGTCTTCAAAGGCTTAGCTGTACCGGCTAGACATATCAATCATACTGAGTGTTCATGGATGGGATTGCATGGATGGGATCGCTTGATAAACACCACACACACTTTTTTTCCCTAACCACACAGCACCACTTCCATCAGGCTCTGATGGTCACAGTTTCCTGCTTGTCTTAGTAATCCACCTTTGTCATCACACTGTGTATAGATTAAACCTGCAATGCTGGTGACAAGATAACTCATGGATGTGTCTTCAGGCTGCTGGACTCTATTCTGGCTCAAACAGTAAAGGGGTGACGAATGCTCTACTTTTGGTTGTTTAGGAAAATGATGAATGACGCCATACGACATGTGTCCATTTTGGGCTCCAAGAGCGGCCACACACGGTTCAAGTTCCTACTCTGGTTGTGAAAGAGGTATGAGTCATTTGGATAATGCAGCGACAGGGTGGCGTGCGTGCGTGCGTGCATGTATGTGTCACATTACAATGTCCCAGCAGGACCATTGTTTCCTTAACTACATGAATACTATATGAAAACATTTTATAAAAACATTATTGTTCATTATTATCACTATTATTGTTATTCTACATATCTCAGTCTGTTTACGGATTCTACGCCAAAATTATAGGCGCAACGTGATATCTCAGACACAAAGTTGAAACAACTAAAGCTGGTAGCCATAACTTAAATCTGTATGATCATTTCATTATCAAGAAAAAAAACACTTCAGGAACCAGTGCCCCTCCCAAACCATGTTGTTTTTATCCATTTTAAATTGTTTCATTAACATTTAAAAATAATAATAGATTGGACATTTTGGGGTGCTTTTAGCATCTCTTTAAATGGTTTCCAGAAACATTTAATTATTGAAGAGAAAGTAAACTACTACTTTTGAAATAAAGTCTCAATGTGTGCCCTGATGGCTTAATTCTGGGTGTCTGGGTGGTCTGCTTGTCTAACAGTTGTTTCAGGCTATCATCCGCTCCATCCCATAGTTGAACATGTGATTCTCCAAACCAATTCCAAGAATACGGTGCATCTTCAGGCTTTAAAGCAACCCTTTAGGATGATGTCACAGACAGTGTGTATGTGTTCCTCCACAGTATTTGGTTAAAAACATCATGTAAACCAAGGATGTAAGAAATGCTATGTGGCTGTTGCTGGACAATGCTAGTGTGTATGCGTGTGATGGTCTAAATGCATGTCTGTACATAAATGTGTAAACATGTAAAAGTGTGTCTATGTTATGAGCCTGTAAATGTGAAACTCTTTTATCTGATGTAATTTTTATATATTGTGATGTTATATTTGGTATTATGCCATAAAGCATGGAAGAGTGTGATGTGGTAACAAGTGTTGCCATACACCTCCACACTTTGTTCCAAAATAAAGTTACTTGCACAATTCAAGAAGGTTACTGTTAACTTCTGTTGTTTGCAGATTGTGGCACAAGTCTGCAAGGCGCTGCTGCAGCCGATTTGAGCTTTGAAGGAGCAAGCGAGTGTGAGTGATAAGCTAGCTTCAGCTTCAGTTGGGGAGGGAGGGCGGGGAAAAGATGGCAGGTGTCCAACCAAAGCCATAGAGGAAGAAAAAAAACACCCACACTATGATATACGGGTGTAAAAACAACCATATTGTACAATTAAGTTTCAGGTTGAGTGAGTGGATACATAAGAGTGAACTGCCATCAATGTGGTCATATTATGCTGGATACCTGCTGACACCTACTTGGCACTAGTTGAACAATAGGCGTGTTGTGTGAGAGATGATGACTGATGACTAATGTGCATCTGTGTGTATAATGATGATGATGATGTCAACGCCGTTGTTATAGACCAATGTCAGACAATCATGCACACCTGCAGGCATGTACACATACACATGCACTGAAACACACACACACACACACACACACACACACACACACACAGGCATGCATGCACACGCAACGTCAAAGGCTAAGAGTCTTTCCTCTCAACAGACATGATCTTTGCTAATAAAACTTGGAAATCAGCATTCGTTATGCTAGAAAAAGTATTTGTGTGCATTAGAGCTGCAAAGAATAATCAAAATTAAAGTTAAATTAATCACTGTCTATTTTAATAATCGATTAATTGATCAAAATTATTTTTATCGAAGGAGAGTACAGATTTTTTTATTCCAGCTTCTTCAGTGTGAATATTTTCTAGTTTCTTCTCTCCTCTGGGACAGTAAACTAGACAAGACATTTGAGTTGAGGGCTTCGGGACACAGACATTTTATAGACTAAAACAACTAATGCAACCAATCCATTAATCTAGAAGATTAATCATGAATGAAAATAATCGTTATGGGTTAGGGTTGCAGCCCGGATTTCTTTTATTTCCTTCAAAGCCTGATCGTTACACTCTTTAAGCGTGTCATAAAAACAAGGTATTTGGAAAGTATTGCATATTTGTTTCATTCCAGATGAAGACATGAAAGGGCAGATAGAGGGGAAATGACATGCAGCAAAGGGCCGCAGTGGGAGTCGAACCCACTGCGTCAAAGAATAAACCTCTATATACATGTATGTGCGCCTGCTTTACTGAGCTAACCCAGCCACAGGCAGGT
>NC_045737.1:36895628-36905874 GCF_008692095.1 Etheostoma spectabile | reverse complement strand
ACAGCCGTGCTACTGTTGCTTCCAGCGAGCTAACACACAGCACAGGGAGATCCGGTTCATAAGTTTGCCATGTAGCTATACAAACAAACTGTACTTGTAAGAGACACAAGAGAGATAAACTCATGAACGAGCTTGTTGCTACCGGGTGCTACAACACAAACAAACTGTTGCTAGTGGGCCAGTCAATGCGGAACATCCAAGCGCCATGATTTCTTTATGCGCTTTTGAGCACTCTCATTGGAATGTACAGGGCTTCCCGCCGACCGCTGTATCCAGTTCTCTTAATGCATCCATGGTGTTGAGTTCTGCTGAACGTTGAGTTGAGTTCCGTTGCTCTGATGGCATTTTTGGATGAAACACGCCCCATAATCACAGCCCAATGGAGCAGTATCAGAGTCATATTTTGGGTAGAATCTGAGTATGACGACATCAGGCTATCAAATCCTCAAGTGAAGGCAATGTCAGACTGAAGATGGAAACGTTGTGTAATATGTTCACAATTCTGTCTGAAATCAAGAAATGATTTGGCCTATTTTTATGACATATTTTCTCTTGCTCCTTTGCATATCTGGAGCCCCAGTGCATATTTGCCACGTGCAAACAAGTGACCTCATAGTGAGGTGAGATGTGTAAAGAGTATGGCAAAGTAGCATATCTCTAAACAGATATACAGAGAGCCTTGTAGGCAGGTATGTTTATATACAGTAGTGCTACTGTTGCTTCCAGTGAGCTAACACAGAGCACAGGGAGAGCCTGTGTAAATCTGACCTACCGTGGACTCAAGGTGCCCCTTCAAAGATGACCTGACTCCTGAGGAATCTAGGCCACGGAGGGGACCCGTGTGTTCCTTACATGTGTGCAGGTGCATGGGAGTATGTGTATGATTGAATATATTCTCAGTCAAAGCTTCATTTTTGGCTCAGTAGCCCTGGGTTGTACCCTTAAGCAAACTCTTAAGAAAATCTATATCTCTGGAGTCATGGCAACACAGAATGAGTATGCAAAATCATAATGATTACTTCTTCTCATACATTTCTTTTAGTTCTTGGAAAAACTACTTGGTGTAAAAGCTGCTTAAACGGCACACAGAAAAATAACAGTCAATTTGTGAATTTGTTTAACTTATTTAAGATGGGAAGGGAGAAAACAGTCACTCTACGACATTATCCAATTGTATGATCAGTCTTTTTAATATCCTCGTTTTTAGTCCACGTAAAGGCTTCTCTCTCTCATACTGACGTGTGCACAAACCCCAGATGTGCAGATAATGCCGACTACATGTGGGAGGCTACATTATCTAAAGAATGTATCTGCCTGTGTTGTGAATGTGGGCACCCCAACAATGCTTTCAGTATGCTGGTCCAAACATGTTCTGACCCATACTGAGGGTCAAACCTATTGCATCATCAGCACAATGACAGTCCATTCATACACACTCACCCAGAGTACAGCTGGGTCATACATTTTGGGCCTGGAAACATTCCGGCTAGCAAATAATTAGGTATGTTTCAGCAGCTTCTACATTCTGGCAGAGTGAGGCAAGCATTTAGAGCCACTTCCAGCTGAAATCATCTTAACTGTAGTTATTTATAAAGTAGCACTGCCCCTCTGTGGTTTTGAGAGAAACTGCAGGCAGCAAGTGTTTCTATTCACTCATTTCTATACCCAATCATCTTTTTAAAATCAATGTATTGGATGGGTACGAGAAGGACTCAAGGTGACTGTATTGTGTACTGACTGCATTGTTCCTGGTGTTATACATCATGTCTAGTTTGCCTAAGTTATTATTTGATTTGATTTTACTGACAGATGAAACATGGATAGATGATATCTAGAAAAGGAAAAATGTTTGTGTGTATACTTGTGTATATGGGAAGGCATGTGTATGTGTGCCTGTAAGGAGGTATGCTTTTGTGTGCTACTGTAACACTGCAATTTCCCACTTTTTTGGGATCAATAAATATCTATCTATCTATCTATCTATCTAGGTATACATGCATGTATGTGTATGTATATATATAGAAATAAGTGAAGAATTGAAATATTTGTATATAACTTTAGAAGAGAAGTAGAAAAGTGGGGTAGGACCAAAAACGTTTTTTTTAACTTCTTCCTACTTGTTTTTGAACATGGAAATCCTTATTTTAATAATTTACACTAATTTTGCAAGATACGCTTGCTGAGATTTTTGTTTGTGTTGATTTTCTTGCTTGTACTGTAGTGTACATGTTCTCATTTATCTTTATATTCAATGTTACAAATAAACTGTAATTCTTATCTTTGTTATACAACTTCTCCATGAACCATTTAAAATGTTCAAATAAAGTCGGGATCTTACCTGTAAAGGCCTGCCGTCCTCTGCCCCAATCATATTCCTCCACTCCATCAGCGACCGCTGCAGGGTGTCCAATCCTGTCTCCCAAAGCCTGACGTACCCACCCATATCCACGGTGACCACGCCTCCAGAACCGAGAGCAGCTATGAGCACGTCACACTCGGACACCTTGGACAGCCAGCTGGTGTAAGGCGACACCGTCATTGACCTGCCAATCACAAATCCGTAGCGAAGTCGCGACACAGTCACTAAGAGAAGTCATTGAAAGGACATCAAGGCTTTCACTAGATTTAACATTTAAACTTGCCTTGAATGTGTACATTATTTAATTCAATTTCAAATCAATTCAATTTTATTTATAGCATCAAATCATAAGAAGAGTTATCTATGATAGTAAAATATACAGTACAAAGACAATTCATCAGTATTTCTCATCGCAAAGCCGTCTCTCACCAACAGCTGGTGCTACAGGATGCAAAAAGGGCGTTGTTAAAAAAAAAGTAAAGGCACAGTAAAGGCTCTTCTAATTTCTAAATTGAACTCAGAGAAGAGAACAAATGAAGAGAAGGGAGGCTTGCTGGAAAAGCTATGAGCGAGGATGGACAGGTGTATCCTTGGTCTTTACGGCACCCTTTACGGCGGCGTGACATACAGCTGGACTATTCAAACCATGGCAGCAAGCCAACGTTATATTTTAGTCAGACAACTAACGTTTGAAATGTTTATCATAACAACAGAACATTGTGTTTGGCGGCCAGACTCATACGCAGTTTGGGGGTGATGATAGAGCAGCTTCCCCCTGGCTAGAGGCTGCAGGTAGATGCTGGGGTGGTGGTGGGGCAGAAAGCAGACAGTGATACACGTGAGGGCGGCAGGAGCGTTGACAAGGTAGATTTGGGGAAATTCTGCATCTTAAACAGGCCGCTAAATTGAGGTGATGTGTATGATACGGAGAGCGAGGCATGTCACGTGTGTGTACAGCGGAGCAGCTCGAGTTGATTGCCTGAACTAGCTTGCATGCGTCTTACCATTTAATTAACGTCATATTCAAATTGGAATGTCGCTTTTTTTATCTTTTTTTTTAAATTCCTGTTACGTTGACTCCTTGTGCCTCTTCCTCGCCTCCTCTGCTCGCATCTCAGGTGGGAAGGAGAGGAGGCGAGGAAACAAACTGAGAAATGAGAAGAAGGGTAAAAAACAGCTGTACTGTTTACCTTGGGACGGGAATATATTTGACTTTTTTGGAGTTCAGATCAGTCACCTCCAGGTACGCTGCCGTCATTGGAGGTGTGACATCTGAGTGACAAAAAAAGAAAACAAGTCTGGACACATCCACTGTCTCAATTGATTCGCAAGGTTGTAAACAAAACACTTGTCTCTGAGCTCATTTGTGTGATCTGAAGTCTGACCTTTGGGGTAGATCTCCTTCAGGGGCACCTTGTTGGGTGGGAGGGCTCGGACCAACTGATTGGCTGAGAGCAGACTGACACAATTTTCCTGTTTGGCCGCACCAGACCGAAGCCCCCCTCTAAGGAACATGTGAGCCCCAGTCTCAGCACTCTTCATCACTGATAGGTCAACAGGTCTCTTAAAGCTGTACACCTCGTTAGGGGACTGGACAAGAAAAGAAATCAACAGGATCACAACGTGTACATAAGAATGGTGCTTACCTTTCTACTGCACGTCTCCCAACAAAGATAGAACAGAAGTGAGACGCCTCACTCAGTAGCTAAAACAGTGAGCTCAACACACAGAGTGAAAAGAGGAGCTCCAGCAATGTGCAGTACAACAAAAATATGGTGTTTTTTGAAAATTCAACCATGTAAACCCATTCTGATATAACCTATTTAAGCCTATTTGACCTATTTGATATAAATTATTTAAGAAAAAACATTAGGCTGACTTCAGAGACATGCTGAATTGTTAACACTTGTCTATATCCACAACGTTCTACTTCCGGGATTTCTCCGGTGCCACCGGACGCCCTTCTTTCTGGCTGGATGTCCGTTACCTACCGCTTTCTTTGTGTTGAGATTTCTGAGGAATATGGTTACCTGGTCCTCAGATCTCTGCAGGGTAAATCCAGACAGCTAGCTAGACTATCTGTCCAATCTGAGGACTATGGTTACCTGGTCCTCAGATCTCTGCAGGGTAAATCCAGACAGCTAGCTAGACTATCTGTCCAATCTGAGGTTTCTGTTTCTTTTCTGTGTTGCACGTTTAAAACAACTTTTGAACCAGAGGCGATTCAAGGATCAGACCTTTAGAGGGGCTCGGCTCCCAATGAGAATGTGACAAAGATAGTGCATGCAAAAGTGTTAAAGGCAGGAGTCTGGCACAACCACCTCTGATTGGCCAACACTACATTTCTGTTAATCTTTTCCTTGACTGGTTTACAGGTGCATAGCAATGAGAGACACAGGATAATAATCCTTTTTCAAGCCCTTTAAACTTGTACTTGTCAAGTTTTTTTATTATTATCTTTTTAGAGGGGCGGAGATGAAATTTAGGGGGATTCGAGCCCCCTACAAAAAGGGTCTAAAATCGCCCATGTCCACCAAAACAAGTTCCTTTCTGAGGCTATTTTGCAGAGGCGTGGAGGTAGGTCTGGCACCGCGAGACTAGGTTAACACTGACACACAGACCCACACAGTTATATCCGTGTCCGGCTGTGCCCACACCTTGCAGAACCCTGGCTTCATCGTGGCGTGCCGGATCGGCATGTTCAGTGCCGACAGAGCACAAGGAGCCCGGTGGAAGGAGGGGAGTCGGCCTCTATGTTTACATGGGTGATGCTCATTGGCGCCGTAACAAAGTTAAAGTTGATGGACGATTTTTCCCTGGTGTCAAACTTCTAATGTCAGAACGCTGGCAACATTTTCAGTCTAGAGAAGTCCCCATGTTTTTGTGGCTGCCGTTAACCATCCTTGATGCAAATTCCAAGTGCACAACTTGTTTTTACAACATAAAAGTCTAACGAAAGGCAGAGTCTAAGTACCTAGTTATTAAAGCTACACTGTGTAAGAATTTCTCCCATCTAGCGGTGAAATTGTATATGACAACCAACAGAATATTACTTTCTAGCCCCTTCCATTCCGAGCGTGTTTTAACTCCTACAGTGGCCGTTTCATGCCGAGATCAACATGGCTTCCAGTACAACTTCCTCCATGGGTGTTCTTTCCAGTGATGAAGTTACTTTAGAAAACAATTACAAATTGCATTTAGTTATTTTGTCAGTTAACATGTTGGTTATGAACTCTATGTAAAATGAATAATAGTTTTACGTTTTTGTTATTTTGGTACCATTTCATTGCTCACATCAGCTATCTGGTTCCCAATAGAATGAAAGCTAATTTTAGTAAAGTATTAGTGCTATCAATATTCTGTATATTGTATTAATAGTGTAGGGCAATGTTTAAAATGTAGGCTACATGTTTTTCTCCGACAGCAGAGTCAGAGATCAGTTGAATAAAATTGAATAAAACCTGGGCGCCAAGATAACTCATTTGGTAGAGCGGGCGACCATATACAGAGGTTTACCCCATCGACGCAGCGGGCCCAGGTTCAACTCTCACCTGTGGCCCTTTTCTGCATGTCATTCCATGCCCCCCCCCCCCCCCCCTCTCTCTCTCTCTCTCCTTTCTCTCTCTCTTCTCTCTCTCGCTCTCTCTCTCACTCTCTCTCTCTCTCTCTCTCTCTCCCCCCTCTCATTTCTTCAGCTGTCCTGTCAGATAAAGGCCTAAAATGCCCAAAAAATAATGTATCAAATTTGACTGATATTTTCTTTGAAAAATTGTAACTTGAAATTTGAGAAGTTAGAAGACATGTAATGATGTTACCGCAAACTTCTTCTTCTCGGTAGATAGCAAAGGTATCTTCCCTTTGTGCAGAGAAGATACTACACCAGTGCTCCAACCAGACATCTGACATTGACATAAAAAGGGATTAGGACATTGTTGTCCCGACAGGATGGGATTTCATAATTTTGGAATGTTCAGCTGAGTTCTGAGAAGGCACGCCAATTCCAATGAGACGGGATTTGCGCAGGTGAACGTTGTCCCAAGCAGTTTCAGGGCCCCTATTTTAATGATCTAAGCGCATGGAGTGAAGTTCCTGGCGCAGGTGTGTTTAGAGTGTGTCCAAATCAAATTTTGCAAGTTTGACAGCGGAAAAAAGGGTCTGTGCATTGGGCGCGTGATTCAAAAGCTTTGTAGTTAGTGTCTTCATTAATCACAGGTGTGTTTTGGGCTTAACTTGCAATAAACCAATGAGAGTGCCATCTCCCATTCCCTTTAAAAGCCAGGCGCATTTGGATCTTATTATCTTATTATTATGATGGCAGATTTGCACCGTAATATTTCTATCTGTAATCTTTTGCATGTGTGTGTGCTGCTGAACTTTCCTGTGTGTGTAACAAGCCTAGTGTGTGCGCTGAGCATAAAACTAGACCCATATTACTAATGTGCTGTTAAAATAACAATGAAATGCTGCATTATTGACTTTAGACCAGGTTTTTGTTGGTCAATGGCGCGATCACTTCCCGCTTCCTCAAGATAGCAATACACCCAGAATGCACCTGAACACACCTCCCTGTAAAACCAGCTTGCCCATGGGCACACAGATGGGCGCAGGTGCTTTTGCTATTTAAACGACGTGGGCAAGGGACGGGAAATTAACAACTGCGTTGGTCTTGAACTAGCAAAGACACTTGCATCAGGATTTGCGCCACGCTGCGCCGGGTGCAAGACAGGGCCCTCAACGTCAAATGATTGGTTCAAATCTGAAAAAGCTTAACGTCCCAACAATCTTTCACCAAGTCCCTTTATAATAATCTTACCACGAGGTCTGGGAATCCCACAACAACCCGTGCAAAGGAGCCGGTGTCGGCCAGTACACGGTTGGGTGAAACGATACTCTGGTCCAGAGCGGCACTGAGGTTCTCGTTGGGCAGCTGCTCACATGACAGCATCTGGGGCACGGACACCTCCGCTGGAACAGAGAGGGTGAAGAAAGTTTCATTTTAAGTTTTACTTCATTTATATACCACTTTAAAAGCAAACAAGTTTGCACCAAACATATACAAAAAACATATACAAGCATTAAACACACATTCTGTATATACACAGATATATTGGACATACAAAACTATTCAAGTAGAAACAAGTTAAGAAACAAATTGCAACTTGAATTGAAAAGGAGCAATTGAAAGAAGCATGATGGAAGAGAGAAAATAAACAGTAAAATAAATGTTATTGAGAGAAAGACTTCTGTTAACGTACCAGACATTCACTCTCAGGGTTTTTTCCTGCATACAGGAATTTTGAGCATTTGAGGCTAAAACCAAATGCTAAAACCCCCCAAAAGAGGTTTTAGCCCCAAAGAAAAAACACCAGCACCAAAATTAAAAAGAATTGAGAATAAAAATAGCAATTCAAATCCTCTCTAAATGTGTTTGACAGCAATTTACCAAACAACCGTTAAACAAGGAGAACATGTACTTGAATATGAGCGCTAACCTCAGTTCTCTCTCCTAAAGCTACACCGGACTCTCCCAGGGATTTATTTAAATATTAAAATGATATTTTTTAAATCAGATTTGTAAAACGGGTTTTAATTTACTCAATCATTACACAGTATGTCAAATGTTCAGAAATCACAGGTAAATGCACGGATTACTTTCAAATAACGTATCACAGAATTGCGTTTACTGTACAGATGCATACTGTCTGCGTAGTCACCCCCCCAGCCCCCCCCAGGGCCCAATACTGAGCCAGGAACAACTAACTCTGCAGAGAACTGTATCAGTGTACTTCATGTGTCTATTATATCAATGAGCTCACTGAGGAGCTCATATATTTCTTTTTTAAAATTACAATAAAGTTCACCGTCTTCAATTAGGTCCACTGAGCTATTACGGTGACTTTGGACCTTTGAGGACTATTTCAGTCTAGATTGTTGGACATTACTCATGACTTCACATTTTTGCTCTCACTAAGTGTGACATGTGAACGTTATAAACAGTTACGAATTGGTTGAAACAGGCACGCTTGGCACCATATATTTGGTTTGACTCAAGGCCAGTTGACAGGGGTCTTTCTTTAAAGCAGACCTGTTTCTCTGTAGGTCCATCTGTTTGCTTTCGTTAACAAGGTTGACATAATGTCTATAATAAGTGTTAACATTCCATAAAAGCCCTGTCAGGTTTCAACAACGAGGGATGCCCAATGACTCGGGTCAAGTCGGGAAAGTCAATATAACAACCCACTTGCCCGTTCGGGCATCATAAATAAAGTTATCGTTCTCTTGCCCCACTCACCTTGCCCACATCGGAGAATCCTTTTTGAATGATTTGATTTAACTGTGCCGTTGGCCAATCAAGTATTGTGTTCTTGTGACGTGTGACTGTGGGCTTGTTTTGTTAGAAGAAGAACAATGATGGCTGCGGAAGAGCTGAAGCAAGAGATAGTTCCAAGCGTCTGCAGTAGAGGATGTCAAAACTACTTCAATGTTTTGCTCACCGCAAGTTTGAGTCCAAGGCAGATAAAAGTGGATCATTTTTTAAAGGAACATCTTCATTCAGATTTGACTATGACTATTGAATATTTATGACCAGAGTTACAGGGCTGGGCCCCCACAATGTTCATTATTTATTAATTTAATGATGCCTGATACAGTATATATTTAACTTTTTGTCTTCATGATGTTGTTTTGTCTTTTTAATTGTTGGAGAACATATTGCAAGTCTCCGGACAATAAAATGTTATATTATCTTAACTATTATTTGATAACCACCAAAAAATATATATTTGTATAGAGCCTGGTAAAAATTGACTTTGGGCTAGTAGTTTTTATTTTGTATTATTCATTAATTAATTTTTGTTTAGAGCTGAGAGACGTCCATCGTTACGCGTGCGTGTGTGTGTGTGTGTGTGTGTGTGTGTGTGTGTGTGTGCGTGCGTGCGTGCGTGCGTGCGTGCGTGCGTGTGTGTGTGTACCTGAGCTGGCTCCATGGCCTGTGCTAACGGAGTCCTCACTGATGCTGTGGAGCTGACACACTCCACAGTCTTCAGCCGTCATGTGCATTGGCTTGGTCAGCAGGAACTTCCTATCCGGGGACACAACCAGCACGCGTGAGTGAATTTAAACTGCCCATATTATGCTTTCTCCCTTTTCTTTATTGTGTTAGGTATCTTTTTTTGCGCATGCAATAGGTTTACAAAGTGAAAAAGTTCACAACCAAAGGGACAGCTCTATTGTAATCCAGCTTTTACTTCCATGACAAACGTGCGTCACTTTGTAACACACGATGTAATGCCCTGCTATTGTAGTACTTGTCAGAGCAGAGGCCCAATAAGTTCAGATAGTTGTATCGCCATGTCCAGGAGATAAGTTACCACTCTGAAACATTTTGCTCCAGTCTAGGTTGCAAAGCTTGAGGGGTTGTTCTGCCTGTGTTTCGGGGTCAGACTCTGGTTCAAACATGTACGAGGAGGAGGAGGAAGAGGAGGCACGGGAGAGACACAATGAAATCACGGGAGGAGAGAGACAACGAGCAAATGTGCTTTTAGAGGGATGAGACGTCCTTTCCTCTGAAGAGTCACATGAATACGTCAGCTGTACGCACGGAGTTAGCAACTCCTTCAGCTGCACGGCTTACGGGGAGGCTGCTCTCGTGCATCCTCACCTATAGCACCTCAGAGATCGATACTTGCTCCTCGGGGCAGAAATATGAGCTTTGAGACGGCCTTCACCGAGGAGGGACAGAACTACTACCGGTTCAGTCGAGGAGCTATGAGGGACATGGGCTGTATCGATGCTTCCTTGCTGAAGTGGGTGTGTTTTGGATCTCATTAGCTTGCTTGTCAGGTCGCGCCCTAGTCTGCTTCTGACTGGCTAGTAGTCCTTACCTAG
>NC_045737.1:36889416-36895618 GCF_008692095.1 Etheostoma spectabile | reverse complement strand
TGTGCGACTCCCAACAAAGATGGAACAGAAGTGAAATGCCTCACTCTGTAGCTAAAACAGAGAACTCAATACACGGGGGGAAAAGAGGAGCTGCAGCAATGTGCAGTACGACAAGACATGGTGTTTGTTTTTTTAAATTAAACCATGTAAACCTATTGTGGTGCAACCTGGATAAACTGATCAGGCGGGCCGGCTCTGTGGTCGGCATGAAGCTGGACTCACTGGTGACGGTGGCAGAGAGGAGGACATTGGACAAACTGCTGGCTATTACTGAAAATGCCAGCCCCCCTGCACCCCGTCATCAGCACCCAGAGGAGCCGGTTCAGTGGAAGGCTGCTCCTTCCCAAGTGCCGAACCAACAGACTCAAGGACTCCTTCGTCCCTCATGCCATCAGACTCTACAACTCCTCACTAGGGGGGAGGAGGAAATAGGGCAGAGGACAATACATACATAGATACATACATACACAGTACACATACATGCATACACAGTACACATACATACATACACACAGTACACATACAATACATACATACATACACGCACACCTGGACTTAAATTCACACCTAGTCACTTTATCACTTTATCACTTCAATACTGGACTCAACACTGACACTTTAATAATAATTTATTGTCTTTTGTTTGTTTATTTGACAAATGTTCTTATGGTTGTTATTATCATTATTGTTATTTTGTTGTCTTTATACTGTCTTTCTTTTATCTATTTTTTAATTTCTTTTTTCTTGCTAAAACTGCTGCTGGAATTTTCAATTTCCTTGCGGGAGTCATCCCAAAAGGATCAATAAAGAGAAGTCTAAGTCTAAGTCTAAGTCTAACCTCTAAATACAATTATGAACCTGCAAATGAGCAGAATATGAGCCCTTTAAAGCTTTAGACCCTCGGAGAGATTTTTGTCCGTCCCTTACTCACTTGTTGGTTTTGCTCTCCAGCAGCAGCCAGCGGTCCTCTGCCACGAGGAAGACAGACTTCAGGTTGATGGGAAGGGAGATTGAGTGAACCCGGCCCTCCAGCACATCCAGCACCTCCAGCTGGTTGCTACACACATAAACAAGCACACACAGACATGCACATGGGACACCCTGGTAAGCTATCTGAAGTTTGTGTTAAGGGGCCCAGGCACTAGCAAATAATACACATTATCAATACCATCATATTGTTTGGATAAAAAAAGGAAACATGTAATATACAATAACAGTTTAGATCAGGTTACATGTAGATCTGAGTAGCTTACCCTTCCTCCTTATAGAAGAGGAGCCAGTTTTTGTGGGCGAAGTCATGGCACATTTTATGCCCTCCCTGCAAAACAACACAAAATACACAACACGTTCACTTTGGAATGATTAGTAAAGTGTAGATGATTACTAGTCCTACAAAAACTACATGTCCAGTCTTTTCCCTGGGTTTGTTGAAGATTTAGGTGCGCATATTTGGCTCTGGTTGTAGGGGTCTTTCCCAAAACAAATGTTTTTCAATAAATAAATAAAAATGCAATTTTACCTCATTTTGGACCATTACTATTAATAATAATAATAATAATTTTGACTTATATAGCGCCTTTCACAAACCCAAGGACGCTTAACAAACAAGGGGGGGGGGGTATTGGTGTCTAAAAGATTGGAAAAGCTAGAGCAGAGAACCAAACCTGCTGAAGAAACAACAATCATTAGATCAGAGAAATGTTTTCAGTTAGTTTGATGCTTTTTTTCAACTTTTTTGGCACTTTTTTCTGCATTTCACATTGATTCAGCTTAGGTGCTGCCAAAAAGGGCTTGGATGGTGCACCTATGATGGCAGGGAAAACCCTGTAGTCTATGTGTCTTCTGGGACTTTTCTCCTTTCTCTTGTCTCCTATGTATTGTATTTACTGCATGGACTGCTTTAATGCCTTTGCCTTCATCTTGTTTGTGTGCCAAGTCTTTGTAAGTTTTAATCCTTTTTGCTTAGGCCTGCTGTCATCACAGATGTAATGTAACTCTGTTAATGTTAACCGTTGTATTTTAGGATGCCTATTTTCAGCTGGACATTAGCCGTTGAGGCTAAAGCTGCTCCTGGTCTAGTGTAAAGTTAATTAAGGGGGATTGTCTGTTCATGATGTTGTAAACTACTAAAGTAAACTTAATACTGTGGAGATTGATGCCAAACACTTAAACCTCTGACCTGTGGTTCCTTACTGCTCCACCAACTGGAGGCTCTGGTGGCAGAAGGCGGATCAGCGTCCGGAGACAGCATGAGCCTCCGCACGGCACCCGTTACCATGTCCAGATGGAGCAATGTGTTACTCTGGCAGAGGGACACATTGAAAGACAGACAGAAAGCGGAATGAAAATGTTAGAAGAAGACTGGATTCAAAACATCAAAATATGCTAAAACCTCCGGAAAGAGAAATCCCAACCCGCATAAAAGGAAAACATTTCCACAGACAGAAAGAGGAAATGAATCATTCAATTATGCAATTTGCTTAATGCAATACATGTTTGTCTTAGATTCAACACTCCCTGGATTATTATTTACAAACATCACATACATTTCTTTCAATTTATGGTTGATCTTTTGACAAAGATGAACTATGTTTTAAATTTAGAAAATTTTGAGTAGTGGAGCCATAATACATCATGGTATATAAATATACTATCTCATATTTTCAAATATGATTTGAATGCAGTACAAGACTCTGAGACCGCCTCTGTAAACGGTTCTGAAGGACATGTTAGGGTTAATAACTCAAGGTTTAAAGTTCTGTGTTGGTCCTGTGTACAACAGTTACAGAAGTAGTCATTGGCAATGAAAATCTTTGGCACCTCCAGCAATGAAAATAACTAAAAGACAAAAACGCACAAGTAAAAGCTAAATCAGAATCTAAGACAAAAGGTAATAGCGCAAGTTAAGAAATAGGGCTAACATATCAACAAATAAATAATGACTGAAGAATCAAAAGCAACAACTTCTGCATTGTGTTTTCTTTTTGGTACCACTGCAGAAGCCACAGTGCTTTCTCAAACATCCCTCATGCCTGCAGACATTGCCTTTCTGTTAAAGAGACCAGTATCGGTACACGCTGGGGTCGGTATCGGAGAGTACTGGAGTTTATGCACCGATCCAATACCACGGAATAAAGAAAAAAATGAAAATCTATGTTAAAGTAGTTTATTTCTGTTCTTCTTCAGTTATAACTGACTGTCAAACTGGATAAAAAAGAAAAGTTCTGTAGCATTTATTGTTTGTGTTTGTTCATGTTTCACAAAGAGTTTAACCGGAGCCAGACCAACAACAAAGATAGAAATCATATCACATCCATACAGGGAGAGTAGAACACAGCTGTTAAAACATGATTAAGTATATGACACCCTGATATCGGATCAGTACCCGGCATCAACCGATACGCAAGTTCAGGTATCAGAATCGGTATCGGACCATCCCTACTTTCTGTTTGATCCGGCTGCTACAGCTCTGTCTTGTTAAAGGTAAAAGGTACTTTATTTTCACATACACGTAGCCAAATTCATTCTCTGCATTTAACCCTTCCCTCAACGGAGCAGCCGGCAGCCAATCACAGCGCCCGGGGACCAACTCCAGATCTGAGCCAGTGACTTGATCAAGGGCACTGACTGGAAAACCTAGTACATGTTTTTCACCCACGCAAACATACACACTCCACACAGAAAGGCCTGGAACAACGTGGATTGGAACCCAGAACCTTCTTGCTGCTGTGAGGCCACAGTGCTAACCATTGGGCCACCATGCTGTCACAAGTTGACACTACTTGATCTACACCTTCTTGGACTTCAAATGTGCTTTTGTTTTGGCATAATTACAACTCAAGAGTGCGTTGCACCAGTGCTCTTGATGAGTTTGTTATTTTTTAATTCTAAACCATGACGGAAAAAAGTAATGGACATAGTGCATTATTTTTGCATAACCTTTTGCTTTACTACGGCCAACAGAGGGTGCTATTCTCCATGGACAATCCCCTGGATCTGAGTTGGCTCCAGCTATGAACACTGTTACTTCAATTTATATTTGTGTGTGTGTGTGTGTGTGTGTGTGTGTGTGTGTGTGTGTGTGTGTGTGTGTGTGTGTGTGTGTGTGTGTGTGTGTGTGTGTGTGTGTGTGAATACAGTGTGTATTGGATGAACTGTGTGCAAAAAGGCTTTCGTTTGTGACGCACTAGGCTTCATCTTCAATTGAGTTTTATAAGCAGAAGCCACAGGGGAGCCGGCCTCGGCCCCGGCTGCTCTGCTTCACGCTAATGGTTTCCTTATGGCCTCCCATTCCTGAAACACACACACACACACACACACTACTGTACCGAGGACTGGATGAGCTATTCAGAGAAGGCAAACCCCATTTCCTGATTCTAAACATATACAGCCTTTGGAGGAGAGTGTGTACATGTGTGTGCACACGTGTATGTCCCTCCATGTGGATGTGTATGTCTTTGCATATCCTTGTATGTGACATTTTTCTTGTTTGTTTATCTGTGCCTGCTGGCACATGTTTGTGTGTGCATTAGAGCTGCAAAGATTAATCGATTAGTTGTCAACTATTAAATTAATTGCCAACTTTTTTTTTTTTAAGATAATTCTTTGGGCATTTTAGGCATTCATTTTTATAGGACAACTTAGACATGAAAGGGGAGGGGGAGGGGGGGCATGCAGCAAAGGGCCAAAGGTGTGTGTGTGTGTGTGTGTGTGTGTGTGCGTGCGTGCGTGCCTGCGCGTGTGCGTGTGTATGTGCGCATGTGTGTGTGTGTGTGTGCATGCGTGCGTCCGTGCGTGTGCATGTGTGCATGTGTGTGTGTGTGTGTGTGTGCATGCGTGCGTCCGTGCGTGTGCGTGTGTGCGTGCGTGTGTGTGTGCGTGTGTGATTTCCCTGGAAAGCCAGTGACCTGTGAATGAACTTTCTGTTGTCTGGACCTCTTCATTTTTAGGCAGACGTAACATGATCCATCGCCACGGTATTTTTAGAAGTCCTCCTCTTGTCTAATATGCACCAGCTGTACAAGTCTACGGGTTGGAGAAATATCTAACTATGCATTGTTCTTGTCTTGCGCTCTGCTGTCATAAGCCAGGGTCCTCTTGGGTAAGAGAGGACAACCACTAACCACCAGCCATTTTAAATCCAAACAGACAGCGGCAAAGCAATTCTAAATCTGGAGGGATGTCCTCTGAAAAAAAGTTTAAATACCAGTGTTGCGTCAGTGTCACATTACATGTTATACTTGTCAGTAAACAAGGACCTCAGACAAAAGAGTCTGGACTATGTGAACACAGTCAGTGTGTGTACAGTTGGGTTTCAGTAAATAATACTAAGACTGACTTACTATATGTGTGCGTTTGGTTGGTGTGTTAGGGGTGTGTGTGTGTGTGTGTGTGTGTGTGTGTGTGTGTGTCTCAGACTGGTTGTATAGAAGACTTCAGCTTGGGATGCCCAAAAAGAGGGCTAAACGGCTAGCAAAGTATTTTGCTAACATGACAATACGCTGTTACTTCCACCCATGAATAACAGAGAAATATGCTCTGTATGAAGACCTGCTGTATGCTAATGGAGCATGATTTTGTATATGTATTTAACTGCACCTATAACATTTATGGTGTACAGGTGGCCGAAGTGGGTTTCAGTAGGAAGGTGGCTGGGTCTCCCTTAGAGATAGGGTGAGAAGCTCAGTCCTCCGAGAGGAGCTCGGAGTAGAGCCGCTGCTCCTTCAGTTTGAAAGGAGCCAGTTGAGGTGGTCCGGGCATCTGGTAAGGATGCCTCCTGGGGGGGGTCCCTAGGGAGGGGGTCCAGGGATGTCCAGCTGGGAGGAGGCCTCGGGGAAGACCCAGGACTAGGTGGAGAGATTATATCTCCAACCTGGCCTGGGAACGACTCGGGATCCCCCAGTCAGAGCTGGTTAATGTGGCTCGGGAAAGGGAAGTTTGGGGTCCCCAGCTGGACCTGCTGCCCCCGCACCCGATACCGGATAAGCGGATGAAGATGGATGGATGGATGGATGAATATAATATTCATGTCCCTGTAAATTGTTCTTTTTAAGAGGACTTAAATTAATTGTTAAAGTGTATGTATGTGTGTGTGTGTGATGCCAACCTGCTCCTCGTGCAGCACCACCTGTCCGTCCAGAGGACTCCCGAGGGGTGCGACGGTGACGAAGGGCTGCCAGACGCCACTGACGGTCCTAGGGAA
>NC_045737.1:36887053-36889406 GCF_008692095.1 Etheostoma spectabile | reverse complement strand
AGCTCCATGCACTGAATTGTCTCCCCGCGCTCCTTCATGGAGAACAGCGACACTGGGTTACACGTGGCAACGTACACCACATCTGCAAAATAAAAATACAGGGAATGTGGGATAGTAATTGATACAGTAATGTGTGTTTGTCTAAATCCAGATAGATTTGACAGTCAGTCGTTTAAACCAGTGTTTCTCAAATGGAGGTACATGTCCCGTTTGGTGTACTTTGGAGGACTGCAGGGGGTAAGTGAGACTTTTTTGCAAAATGTTTTTCAGTAACAAGGCTATTGTAGCAGACCAGTGTACCTCTTTGTATAGTTTTTTGTTTTAACCAAAAATGTGACATTTTTGTCGCCTTCTTTTGACCCATTCTTGCCTTTCTTCCTTACCTCTGTCTATTTTTTCCAAGTGTGTGGTTGCTGTTTGGCAAGTTTGTCACTTTTTTCTAAAGGTTCTGTCACTGCCATTTTTCTACTATTTTTCAAAAAATGTTGTAATTTTTGTCGCCCTAGTGTTTTTGTTACTGTTTTCAAACTATTTTTGCCTTACATCCATCTTTCTACTGTCTTTTTTCAAGGTTTCATTGTTTCTTTAAAAGTTTTTTTTTGCCTTTTTTCAATAGCATTTAAATGTTTTTTTCCAGGTACAAAGCTGCTCTTTAGTAAATCTATCACTGACATCGCTGTATTTTTCCTCTTTATATAGACTTTTTCTGTCCAACAAATATCATTTGCATTGGTCAGGGGGTACTTGGCTTAAAACAACTGTTCAAAGGGGGAACATTATTGAAAAAAGGTTTAGAACCATTGTTCAATACTTTTGGGGAATCCAGTTTGCCCATCTCCTGTTTATGGTCTCATGTCTTTTTTCTGTTTTGGATCCCTATCATTGGAGTTGTTGTGTTTTATCCAATGACTGATTCCAGTCAAAACGTCTAAGGTTGCCCCCAAAGAGTCAATTAGTTGACTAATCAGACTTTTTGGTCTTAGTTGCCTTAAAATTCTTTTTTTCAATAAGTCATTTTTTATGTTTTTTTCATGCTGAATGATTCATTTCCAAGGAAATCATGAGCACATCTCTTTGTGGAGAAAAGTGGAGCTCTGTCATTGAAGTTGTGTTTCATCCAATCATAGTTCCACAACTGTTTCCAGTAAAAACTTAAAAGAGCATCCCTTGTCTTCATATTCCTTTGGATCCTTTAATGTACTGTACATCTAAGTAAACACTGAGACCCATGACTGTTTTGCATAGCCGTGTTGATAGATGATTCATGTTAGTGAGAGAGCGAGCGTGTGTGCGTACCATCTTTGGTGGTGACATCACAGATGATGTTTACTTCATTCATGGGAATCTGCCAGTGGGCTTTCTCTTCGCTGAAACTCAAAGCCCTGCTTTCCTGTCTGTTGCAGGGATAACTCTGCACACGCAGAAACACAGGGCCCGGGAACACACACACACACACACACACACACACACACACACACACACACACACACACACACACACACACACACACACACACACACACACACACACACACACACACACACACACACACACCACACTACACACACACACACACACACACACACACACACACACACACACACACACACACACACACACACACACAGAGTATGAACACTGGTCAAAATTCTGAGTAACTGTGTTACAGTGGCTAGATTCGGATCACGAGGCTGCTTGTTTATTTTTGCCAAATACTGAGGGCTGTCATGCCAAGTTGACCAAAAAAAAAAAAGGCTTTTCCTAAAAAGGATTTAAGATGATACTCCAAGAAAAAGAGCTTGAGAGATTGCTTTGGTCAGTTTAAACTCATGGATTACAGTGGATCTCAAAAAGTGTTGAGTTCAGAGATTGCTTAAAGCCCTCGTGCAGCATAACAAACTTCTCAGTGGTGGATATACCCTTAGTAGTCACTTCATTTGGTACAGGACAATGCAACTATTCCATTAAATTTACTTCATGATGCCTATACTGGTTTTGTTTTTTGTACACTGCCATACCGGTGTCAATTTAATTATATGCTTTGCATTAAGGTCATAGTCCGTGTTGGTGACGTACTGTAATATAATATATAGAGGTGTTTCTATTATTTGGTCCCTCTCATGTACATAAGTAGGGAGGACAAACAATTAAAAACACCGGTCTCTGGGGCTCATATAAGGATCTTTATCTTTTGTTTAAATTATACTTCATATACAGTTCTACATTGTAACTATTATTTATAAGACAATACGTGTGTAATTTGGATCCTTTTCCTATTTCCCCACATATGGAAGACGTGGAGGAACACACT
This sequence comes from Etheostoma spectabile, assembly GCF_008692095.1. Lineage (NCBI taxonomy): Eukaryota > Metazoa > Chordata > Actinopteri > Perciformes > Percidae > Etheostoma > Etheostoma spectabile. The sequence continues at coordinate 36,887,095 of NC_045737.1, read as the reverse complement.
AGTGTATCTGCTGCTAGTGAACTTTCACAAGTGTTTACCTTG
>NC_045737.1:36868713-36887043 GCF_008692095.1 Etheostoma spectabile | reverse complement strand
GGCGTGTCTCAGAGGGGCAGAGCAGTTTGCGCCGAGCGTTGCCACCTTGGTTTACTGTCCAGTACCCCGTCATCTTGACCTCTGGCAGGGGCAACCTACAGATTGAAGTTCACATTTTGACAACTGCCTGGTAAGAACGGGAAAACTGTGAATTCCTGAGATATAAATCTAGCAAGTTGTGAGTAACGATGCAAATTAATGGCATGTGTTTTTGAGTGCAACTTGGCAGACCTCTCGAAGTTTTTGTTTTTTTAATTTTCCATTTAGTGAAATAATGAGTCTTTCTGTCACCATCTTGCATCTCCACTTCAAAAAAAAATCAACTCATCTTATGAGGGCATCAACATGGCCACCACAAAATAACTTCAGATGGAAGCGGTATTCTGTTCTAGTTGGGATTTCATAAAAACAAAGGCTTTAATTTGATCCCCCACGCCTCAAGAGAGAAGCCAATAAAAATTGTCTCTGTGTGTGCGTGTGTGTTTGTGTGTCTCTGCTTGTTGTGTCTGTCCAGATGTTTACTGGTCTTACCATGAATCATGGCTGGATTGTGGCCACAACCTTATTGGCTGCAGGTGGGGTAAAAGATGCAACATGACCGCACAAAACACCACAAAAAATTCCAATTGGATAAATGGTGTTGGAGGACAGACACTCAGTTCTCTAACCATAAATATTTCTATTAATGGAAAAGCAAGGAGATGCATTAAGAAAGAAGTTACTTGTTTTCCATGCCCAAAATTGGAAATCAAGAGACATTTTTTGGGCTATAATATACGTGAGATGCTGTGGGATATAAACTGTTCAAGATGGGCTTTTAAAAACAAAAAGACTCACTGAGCTTGAATGACGCCAGTACAGACATAATGGAACAGATTATCTATACAATCAGCTTTGTCATTGCTCAAGGAAAATACTTGTTTCTGCTCTGCTCTCTTCTAAAGATTTACTTGAGAGATTTATGAAACCTAATTTATGAATGTGATACATCAAATAAAACCACAGGAGACAGAAGAAACAAATATTTTCCTTTATTTTAAAGACAAAGCTGTGCATAACGAGACAATGTGCTGTAGTGTAAATGTTATAATGTCTGTGTGTGTATGGTGTGTAATGTGATGTTGCAAAGTGTACTGTCACACGACAGATTGTAGGTCCCCAGGAAGAATAGCTTTTAGCTTATGCTGAAGCTAACAGGGAACCAAATACAAACAATAAGCCGATTTCAAGCATTTCAGGATTCCATTTCTAAAAGTTACGAGTGCCCTCTCAGCACGAGGAGGTTGCCAAGGGGCTCTCCTCAAAAAGAAAAGAGTTCTACACGTCTCTGCTGACAAGCTTCTGGGATTGTTCTATTAAAGGCAAACAGTTACCCCAGTAATATCAAGAACCATTCACTGTAACAAGGTCACTGAGGGGAACAACGTTGGAACCTTTGGAGGGTGATTAAGCGATGTAAAAAATGGGTTAGCTTTCATTTCTACAATATAGACAATTTTGTCAATTTGATTAGCAACATTGCACCAGAAAGAAGTCTCATGGGAATTTTTTTTAAATTGTAATCTAAAACTGTAATTTAGTATAAATAAAATATTAAAAGAAACTTGTACCGCTTTTGTTACATTTAAAATATCTGACAAAGATGATCCCTGCTATAGAAAGCAGGTTATGACGACAAACGGGTTAATATTTTAACACACTTTACTAGAATAGATTTCCAGTAGTAGGTTCCACCCAACAAAGATAAACGTCATGACAGCATAGGAGATTATCAGTCGCCGTCAGTGGGACCTCGGTAACCGGCTCCATGCTAATGCTAAACATAAGCCTCGTTGGTTGCACATTGTTGCGCATGACATAAGGTCACGACCAAACATTAGCGATTGGTTATGGCAGATCCCGAGTGGCTCTGGGTACATCCAATAGTTTTAAACTTCAACAGACTATCAGGCTAATTCAAAACAAGTTGACACCGACTCAACTTTTGGAGAAAAGCAACCGTCACATCACGCTGCGGTGACCAATCATGTAACCAGAGAGTCACATCACGCTTCTGCTTACATGCAATCATGTAACCAGAGATCAGACTTGTTGGTGTGTTTTGAGCTATGGTTTAAGGAGGTGTGAGAATCCCGTACAGGAAATGGGAAACATCACTGCCTCTATCTCTGCCACAACAGTTGTAAAACACTAGGAGGATAAAAAACTAAACAAAAGCCCTGAACTGCCCGGGGGTTTGTGTAAGAGCTGAATGTTTGCTGCAACAACAGCGCACTCGCCATGTCTTGCTTGTCTCTTTTCTTTCTCTCTCTCCTGTGAAATGATGCTGCTTTCGGAAAAAGTGCGGTCGAAAATCTATCAACAATCTGACGGGTAACAGTAATCGTGGAATAAAAAGTCTACTTGTGCTCCCTGGGCGGTTCAACAACATAACAGGATGCACACAAATGGGCAGTTTGATTGACACTCCACCCCTGCGGCAAATTGCTGGATCTTTTTTTTGTGTGTGTGTGTGTGTGAATGCCCCGTAGTCAGGTACTGGATGTGCATGGATGGGCCTTCAATGTTTGTGTTTGTGTGTGTCGTCCTTGCGTCTTTGTGCTTCTGATGCCCTTACTCCTTAGCCAGTTTGACAGAGCTGGGCTTGGCGCCGATGGGAATCCCGTGCTTGTGCAGCGCTTCGATCAGAACCTCTCGCATGTCTTTGTTGTACGAGTCAAAGTCGAAGACGTTTCGCACCACGTTGGCCAAACCCTCATCCGGGAATTTCTGTGAAGTAGGAGAGCGAGGGAAGGAGGAAAAAGGTAGAGAAGAGGAAGCAAGAGGGAAGTGAATGGCAAGAAGTCGGAAAGGTTAATTGGGGAAAAAAAGGTGACAAGAAAGAGAGAGTAGGGACCCGGCGAGAGCAAGAGAGAGAGGGGGGTGGATGAGGGGGAAAAGGATGGCGGGAGCAGGGAGTTTTGGAAAAGAGAGACAGGGAGAGGAAGTGAGAGGAATGACAGGGCGATAAGAAAGAACAGGGAGGGTGGCAGGTAGGATAAAGAATTTGTGAAAAAAAGCAGAGAAGATAGAGTGAAGAGGGTCAAAAAAGGAAAGAAAGTTAATATGATTTACAAGTCTTCAACAGGGGTCGATGCAGGGACACAGTCTGGAATATAACGTGTTATCTGGAAGACAGCACGTCCTCTCTAGACTCTGACCACAACACTGACAGATGAAAAGTCTTCTCTTGCTGAGGCAGCTTTGTGTTTGGGATATAATGAGAGAGACACAAGTTATATTGCCTCAATACATTTTCTGTATTGCACAGTAACAATGCCGACATGTTTGGTTAATCGGCAATAAAAGCAGAGAGACGGAGAGGCTGGAAACAAAAGTAGAGAGACGGAGGCTCCACTAAAACTAAACTAAGTTAATAAAATGTTGACATAACCCAGGTACAACTCTGGCTACTGGGAACTTTTAAACAGGCATTTGCAATTATTTTTGACAATTCTGTAGAGCAGTTGTCCCGATAAAGGCAGGGAATTTTGTGTTTGCACCAGATACCCCACTCTCAGTGCTGATGCACAACAATGACTTTTGATACCTTGAAATATTTGTTATTCTACAAAACCACGCCATAGTCCTTCATCAGAGAGTTGTTCAGACAAAATGTTAGCCTGGACAACTCTCTGATGGAGGAAGAAGCAAGCAGGATTATGAATCTAGTTTGATACAAGCTTTCAAGTAGTTGAGAGTTAAAGATATATCGATGAACTTTGGTTCAAAACGCCGTCCTGGTACCGACTAATTGCAAAATATAACTTATATATAAAATGAACATAATAGCAACATAACAACAGAAAGACGTCTTTTTATAAAAAAAAATTGTCTGGAAGTGACATTTATTATTATATTTATTTATTTATTTATTTATTTATTTACTTATTATTTTTGTGTGGCTGTAGTTGTTAAATGTTTGATATATATACATATTTGACCATAATGGCACTTTCCAACGTTCACATGACATTGCTTTTTACACTGTTAGGCCTATAAACTGCGGTACAATCAATGACAGCTTCGCCCCTACTGGAAATAACTAAAACATACTGTAGATTGGATGTAAAGAACATTGGGCTGTATTGATCGGGGTTCCCAGTTACTACAAAGTTTCAATTAAGACCAAATGTGAAGTGGTAATTAGGGTCAACGGTGGTTATTGCTTCGAAAGAAGCAATATGGACTCTGACTTAAATGAACTTGTATCTTTGGCCGGTGGGGAAATCAAATATAAGGGCTTGACCCTGGGCTAGGAAGTATTGATCTGCAGTAGAACGAGCTCCAATCTTAATTTTCCTCTTCTCTAAACCCAGTTCTTCTGGTTATTTCGTCTTCCTCTCTGGACTAAATACTGTGCACATTTCCTAAAGAGACCTAAAGAGACACTGATCATTAAATGCAAACAAAAGAAGTACATTTGTATCTTACAGCATTTCTTCTGACTCCATGCATGTTTTAAATTATGGAGTACCAACTTTTGCCTTCTGACTGGCGATTTAGATTCCCTTTGTTTAGATACAACGGGCTTAAGAACTCTATTATACATCAGTCTATCCCGTTGCTAAACCACAACCAGTGTGCTGCCAATTAAGATCTGAACCCGAGCATGGTCAGGAGGAGGAAAATGTAAATTATCTACTTTATGTTCACATGTTCTCCACAGCTTGGCTAGAGCTGCAAAGATGATTCCATAAGCAGTCAACTTTTAAATTATCTGATTCAAACTTCTTAAATGTCAATACTTTCTAGTTTCTTCTCTCCTCTGTGACGGTAAACTGTATTTCTTTAATGTTGTGGACAAAACGAGACATTTGAGGACGTCATCTTGGGCTTTGGGAAACAGCGATCGAACATTTTTCACATATTTTATAGACAAATCAACAAAAAAAAACTAGAATAAATTCAACAGACTAATCGACAATGACAATAACCGTTAGTTGCAGCGCTGACCATGGCTCCACACGACTGGAGATGGATAAATGAGTAAAGAAGCTGCTTACTATTCAAACAACATCACAAATAAAATGACACTCATTGTGTGGGTAACCATGGATACTATGCTCTCTGCTGTGTATGTTCAACAGTGTCTTGAGGGAATCAAAGAATCACTTTGTTACTAAACTGAATAACATTTCCATTGAAGTCTGTTTGGTAAATAATTACAAGCTTAATCCAAAGTAAGGGAGTCCCATTCGGCATGAAATATGTTGTGTTGAGGATGTCAGACTTCTAATTACTCAAAGCTATCTGCTAAGTTAGATGTTTGCAGTGCAGATTTGTGGGCTTTTTATAATGAGGAAGTATAAAGACAGATGGTGAAATGGGTAGGGAAGGGGGGAGAAAAGGGGAGCTGTGGGGGGGTATGTTGAGACTCAAACAGCATACAGTGATAAATTCTTTGAAAGCACAGTTAATGTGATCCACAACGGATATTATGTTGTTATTTCACGCCTACCCCACCCCACTCCAGGTGTGTTCCTTTTTGCCCCTGTTCAATGTCTGGCATCTCTCAGCAACTCTGTTTTACTATCATGCCGTTCTTTTCATTTACAAGAAAATATGAACTCTCAATCTCTCTTTGTTTTATTCCTTAAACAAATGTTTCTGTCACTTTTTGTGTACAAACGATAAAGGCCTTCCAGGACAGACAATCGGATAATAAACAGTTGTCGTGCCTCGTCCTTCTCTACAACGGCTGGCTTTTCTCCCAGCCTTCAGCGGGGCCATTGAGAACTGTGTTTCAACTGAGTTGAAACTGCACACTTTTGCCTTCCTTCATAGTTCTTTTCTAGGATAACCAGGGCAGGTGGCAAAACTCCCTCTGTCAACTGCCGATTATATGGTCATTCTGGTTTGGCCGTGTACGTGGAGGTGTGTGTGTCCATGTGTGGGTGTTCTTGCCAGTTTAATCGAGGCGGGAACAGGGTCTCCCCTCTCTGTCAAAGCTGTGGGGTGAGGACACTCTCTTGCATTATTAAAGTGTCTAGCAGTGCAGGTTTGAGGTCACATTATCTTTATGAATTATTGATAATAAAAATACAGTCTGGGACCAAACCTGAGAAAAGGAAAAAGCAAAAGCAGTGTTGTACTGCTAAAGGATACTGTATGTATTGTATGTGTATGCTTAACGGCAGAAACACACCATAGGGTGAAGGTACAGGAATCGCTTTGGCATCTCCTCTATTTCTTCCGCGAGCCACGTTGCAATTGTGTCAGGTCCGGCAGGTTCTCTCATACAGTACGGGAAGGCCACAGTGCAGCCGGATACTTTCACAAAATAAAACCTATTTTGCAGCGCTGCAGCGTGCAGTGTGCTGTTAGTGTGTCTTCTTACCTGGAGGTGTTTGACTATGTTGACCACCTCTCGGGTGGAATAGGGGTAGGTGATGGTGCCCTGGTCGGCCATGGACCTCAGCTCTCCGAATGCGGCCACCAGCTTCTGCAGAGTAGCATCGGGAACGTTTGGGCCGTACTGTTTCAGCATCGCCAGCTCCGCCTGGGGCTTTGGATTGTCCACAGCATGGCAGCTAAAAATATCCCCTGTTCAGGACAACAGCAAGTCATTCTGTGCTGTAGTGACATTTTTCCATCTCTCGTAACTTTTCTAAAGAAATACTGATTTAGCTCTTTGCATGGCAATTTATTTTTGATTTTGTATGTCTACATTTGTGCATGTAACTTCGGTTGTGGTGTTTATATGAGCCGTTACATGTTTCTACCACACCCTCACATGTGAAACAAATACACTTAACTAAATTAAACTATGGTCTGGTTTAGAAATGTTTTACCTAAACCGAAAGCCTTGCACATTGCTGCTCACTGGAACAAGGACAAACAGTTTTATTTATAAAAAACACATGAAATCAGACCCTGTCAATGTTATCCAGTCGCAGCAGAGCCACCTACAGTCAACAAAGTAATAGTGGGACTTTAAACATGCAGATGTGGAGGATGCTCATGTGCATCACCTACAGGCAAGGAATGTAACGGCTGCTGGAACTTTGACAGGTCTGGAGAGTAAAACTTGAAAGACCCTCAAACTCCAGGTTGCAGACGAATCGATTAGTTGACAACTATCAAAGTACTCTGCAACTATTTTGATAATCGATAAATCTGTTTGAGTAATTTTTTATGAAAAAAAAGAGTACAACTTCTCTGACTACAGCTTGTTAAATGTGAATATCTTCTAGTTTCTTCTCTTATCTGCAACAGGGACCTGAATATCATTAAGTTGTGGCCGAAACACGACATTTGAGGACGTCATCTTGGGCGTTTGGGACACAGACATCATCTTTGGGAACACCCTGATTGACATCTTCCCCCATATTAGATTCATCATCATCAGAAAACAATCGACAGATTAATCATTAAGAGAAATAATGATAAGTTTTACCAAACCAGGGTTTGAGTCTTTGCTGGATGTCATTTCCCATCTCTTCCTTGTTTTATGAAACATCTCTAATGTCTCCTGCTCTTTACTGCTTCCTGAGACACGCCCTTGGCCTTGGTCCAAATAAAAGTGCCAGCTCATTTAAAAGGAGCCATATCAGTCCCAATTCGCTTTCCTAGTGTATCTGATCTGCTTAGCTTTGAACTATATGGGTTTATTATTTAAATAAAAGAAAAGATTTCTAGTCCTCTGCTCCAGGCTGTGAGTGTTGTATACGTACGTGTGTGTGTGTGTGTGTGTGTGTGTGTGTGTGTGTGTGTGTGTGTGTGTGTGTGTGTGTGTGTGTGTGTGTGTGTACCTAGAGCTCCAAAAAAGTCATTGCCCAAGAAAGGAAAACCAGGTCTGTTAGCCAGGACGAGCATCCTGAAGTCTGGGTGCATGACTATGGTGTTGGGCCTCCCCTCAGCTTCACAGGGATCTTTGGAGGGGACACAGTCTTAGTTAGAACGGCATATGAAGCAAACAAACACCAACAGTACCCATACTTCCTGTTTCTGCATCTACACTCTTTTTAATTTTGATTGACCCTCTTTTATGAAAAGCGCTGAGATAACCGTTGTTGTGCGTTGGCGTTATATAAATAAAATTGAATTGAAATACATTTGTCTTGCACAGCTGCACATCAACAGTCCAAATAGCACCTCTCTCAAGTTTGTGTTTACAAAGTCTCAAGGTTGTGTTTGCATTCCTCTGGGAGACAGAGGCCCAGGAATGGAGAAGCTGTCAGCGACTACTGGGATTGCGCGGGACTACTTGGAAAACAGGCCCGTTTACAGTACAACATGATCCAAAATCTACTGGTACCTGTCCATAAAGGCTTTTATCCTAAGCCTTCTTCAGTGGCCTGCAATCCAGTGTTTTATTCGTGTTTGTCTTCCGGGACATCCAATCCTCAACTCATCCATTTAACGGTCCCGCTTCTGCGTGCACGCGGTCTCTGGGACCTGTCTACTGTCACGGTGTTAAAAAACCCTGCATGTGTGTTTGTGCGTGCTGTTAAATGAGTACCTGAGATGATTCTGCGTCCGTCAGCCAGGATCATCTCTCCGCTCTCCACCAGGGTTTTGAGGATGCAGGTGACGTTAGTGGGAGCTTTGTCGGCCTCGTCAATCACTAATATGTGACCCAGTTTTACTGCCTTCACCTGCACGCACACACAAAATGTGTTGCTGATCTACTTTTGTTGCAAGAAAACATGCACGTCCCAAAAAAAGCCACAGCTCTGGTGACACACTTGAACACACTTTTTCTTCTACTTTTTCTGAGTACAATTTTTTAATAACGATTACAAAGGATGGTCCAAACTATGTAAATAAATCCCACTTCTATCAAACTGGAATTTCCATTTAAAATGCCCTATACATCCAATTATTCTTTTGGGTTTAGAGAATGTACAGACTGTCCTGTTGCACCTGTTAGGGCAGGAAGGTCTGGCAAAAGCGAGACTAATCTTTTTGGCACATTAAATATTTTAACCTCATGTAATTTTCTGCATAGCTGATGAATTCAAAAGTCCAATACAAAAAAAACTTTAAAAAGAAAAACTAAAGACAAATAAAACAACATTTGAGTGGGTGTGCAGGGCCTTTAAGTGAATTTCAGGTCCTCTGACTTTTATTAGTGCCTGATCACACCAGCGATGCGTACACCCCTTTCACTGCAGACATTGTGTGCGTGCATGCATTTGTGCGTGCGTGCGTGTGTGTGTGTCTGACTGACCAGAGGTGAGTCCTCGTACATGATGATGCCATCTCGGACTGAAGGCTGTAGGGTCAGAGTTTGGACGGTCGTATCTCTGAAGGAAACAACAGTAAACAGGGTTGACATTGTACAAATCCATTCATGAAATCAAATTGCCCTTTTGCTTTCGTGTTAAATACCAATCAAAATCTGTGAAACGATTACGTCAAATTTCACATTTTACTTCTGCTGTTACCGTGGCCATATGGGTCTTTGACCTCCAGAGGTGGTTTCCGTCAACAGATCAAACACAGCACAAAGCACAGGCCATGGCATTCGCATGTCTGGTATCTGTGTTTCTTTAACTAAGTACGACTTGATCTGCAAAGATGCAGGCCAGTTAAAAATGGTGTCAGTGATACTGTGCTTGGCTTCAACAGGCCAGCAACACATACATAATGTTGAACCATCTCTCCTAAAGCTTTGAACATCCTGTGGCTTCCAACATTACCACTCCCTCTTTCTCAGAACATCCTTCTCTTTAGCCCTCCCCTCCAACAACCCTCTCTCTCCGATACCTCCACAGCGTGAACCAGGAGCTGTCCTAGTTTCCTTCCTGGCCAGCTGCATCTCTCTTGCTTTTTTCTAAACCACATCTCTGTAGACCTTCACTTACAGGCTCCCAAAAGCCACATGCAGCGATCCTCCAGCCTCTGCCCTGGTCTAATATTAGCTGCTGCTACAGTAGCTAACCAGGCCACATCCAGCCTCAGCTCCACTTTGACTTTCATAAGACTTTGAAAAACTAAACACACACACACACACACACACACACACACACACACACACACACACACACACACACACACACACACACACACACACACACACACACACACACACACACACACACACACACACACACACACACACACACGAGAAGTTGTCTGTTTCTAGATGTGGATGTTTCTAGATATAAATGCAAACCACAGTGAGATTGATAACTTCATTCCTTCATTTAATGATATTTATTGGCATTCTGTTTGGTGCCTCCCATCACAGATTCACTGACGTACAAAACACTGCTGTTTTCGTAGTGCCAAGATAAATCTCTGGCCTCATCGCTGCCTCTGATTGAACAAAGCTACATTCAACAGCGAGGCTGATTTCAGGGCTGACAACACATTGATCTCTGGATGAGCAACTCAGACCCAATTTTCACTCTATTTAGGTGTGATCGTGGAAGTATTTATACAAGCAGTGAACCAGAGCTAACAGACGGCACTTCTTTAATATGGGCACGTGAAGTCCTTGTTCTGGTGAAGGACGGCCTGATATACTGAGGACCAAAATAGTTGTTGACACACTTTGATTGGAAGGCCAATGCTGGCAAGGTAGGAAGAGAAATGCTGGTTGCTTACATCTCCCTTAAATAGGGTTTCTTTTTCCCTTCTATTGGAAAACTACAAGTATCTAAAATAAAACCCATTTGATTATTACTCTTGAAAAACATCATAACTTGCCAACCATAGTAGATACATTTAGACTGTTTTAGAAGGGAACATCTGAAGTTGTGACCAAGACACTGATACATAACTTGGATTCACATGAGCTGTCAGAATGAAATTGAAAGAAAAGACTTGAAAAGAACCTATTGTACTTTTTTTCTAGAAGACGTTCAGAGAAAGTTTGAGACAGTGACTTAGAATGAAAAAAGTCAGTCCAACAAGAAAATGAAAACATTGAGGCAGGATTATTAAAGAGAATGAAGATTACTGTGCCTGACATTTCTTCCCAGTTCTCTTTAAGCATCTAGGTTCAAATGGATAGTTCACAAGTTAAAAAAAACAACTTTTATTATCAAGCTAATTTGTGTCAGTTCAGATCCTCTAGTTCTTCCACGTTTTAAGTAGAAAAGTGTGTGGCTAAAAACTTGTGTACACTTTGAAAATGATACTTGGCTTCTCCTCACCTGTGGAGCTGTAGGTATTCTCTGGGCCTGTTCAGAAGGTGCAGAAATCGATCCACTATTTTATTCTTACCTACACCCTACAGAAAGATGCAGGGGAAAAAAAAACATTCAACCAGCAGAGTTGAGTGAAATATTAATGCACCAACTGTGTTTCAGTAACATAGGCTGTAATGAGAGATGAAGAGGTGTCCCTTCCATGCGCAGAGAGGCAGTGCTGAGAGGGAGAGCCGAGTGGGTCCCGTAAGTTTTGATGCTGCTTCATTCTGACAGGGGCTGTTTTTTGGGACTCCCACTGGCTGCCTCCTCCGGATGGCTGCTGACTCCCTCGGCCAGTCTGTCAGACGTTCAGTAAGCCGTTCTGACAGCTCCTAATGTCTCAGCTTGGCCCATGCATGATCAAGCACTCAGATTTGCAAATAGCTTCTCCCACTCAGTCCTTCTCACGAGCGCACGCACACATAAACATTAGTGCAGGAACACACGGGGACAACTTCCACTGAACTGCCAGAGCAACCATATCAACTTTCACTCCCTCTTCCTCCTCTCTTCTCCCTGTAACCCTGGCCGTTAGAACCTGAATAAAAAACAACTGATAAAATTTATGTTATCAGTTGTTTTTTATTCTACATATTAATGTATGTGTATTGTATGGATTGTTTTTAACAATCTACAGTTTATGTACATATAAGCCACTGTTTAGAGATTTTATTTATTTTATTTATTTATAAATTTCCTCACTTATAATAGCGCTTCCTCAGTTAGGTTCAGCTCGGTTCCAGTTATTAATGAACTAATTTTTGTCGATTTAGGCGTGGGTGAATGGGAGTGATATTGTGTTGAGTTTGTATATCTGTGTGTGGGGTACGGGGGTATTGTATAAAGCACTTTGTGCTACATTTACATGTATGAAAAGTGCTATATAAATGAAGTACTGTATGATTGATTGCTGGATTTGGTTTACATAGTCTGGATCAACAGAAGTACATTTCCAGGATAAAGCGTGGGGCCTTCAAGCTACGGAGCGACATGCTGCAAAGGGCAAGAAAATTTGGATTGTGCAACAAGGCAGGCCTGCTCAGTTCTTTCGGGGAATGATTGTAAAGATTTAAAAAGAATATGTTTACAGCATTTATCTAATCTAACTGGGACGTTTGGCAGGATGCTGTGGACAAAGCACATACAGCGATACACTGGTAATAAATAATGAGGTATAGCCATGTATTCTCCTAACTTAAATAGCTCACGTTACTATATTGTGTCAACAGTTAACTTGATTTAATATCGTATGTGGCGTTTTCTTTTGCTGGGTGCAAATGTTCCACCAAAACAAGTTCCTCCCAGAGACTATTCTGCAGAGCCGCCGCGGCTGCGTCCGGAGCTTTGCTGTCCAATATGTTTGGGATTGGTTTAAAGAAAAGCAAACAACCCAAAGCGGGGGGTTTTCTAACCCTAATTCAACAGGGCTATTTTCTGGGTGCCGGGGATTTTTAAGTACAGCTGGAAGTTAGCGTATTTGTCACTCACCTGGTTGCCCACCAACAGGAGGTGCTCTCCTAACAGAAAGTCCTTCAACATGTCCTCCATCACCATCGTGTGCTGCAGAGACATTTAAACAAACAGATGGCTCAAAAATTCCTTTGGACTCACACACATGTCAACTGAATCCAGTAGGGCATTGTGGAAAATTGCATTTCACATATTATGAACAAAAAGTATTGATGTTCCTCTATAAATATTAAAATGAATCGTAAAACCACATGGGTTTGTGCTTTCTCCTCCCCTCTGCTTTACAACTGTGATTCTACTCTGAAGAAAGAAAAACAGGCCATTCAAAAAGTAGGGCATCCTCGTTGCGCTCATCCTTTCTCACCCTCTTCCACTCTTTTTTTAGTCTCCAATCCAACAGGCGGAGGAGAGAGGGCAGAATGAGGACGGAGAGAGAGTGGGAAAGAGATAAATCTGGGACACATTGCGCCATCAGTGTCGCCAGAGGATGTAAGCATGTCATGTCCTTAGTTGGTTTCTCTCTGGACTTTGGCCAATAAGACATGAGACATCAACGTCAAAGAAACAAAAACTGGTACAGCATACAACGTTTCCCCTTGTAAATCTAGAGCAAAGCTGGTATCGGTGAGTACTGAAGTTTATGCACCAATCTGATACCACGTAGTTTAGCACTGAAGAAAATCTTCTTTAAAGAAGTTTATTTATGTTCTTTTTCAGTTATGACTGACTGTCAAACTACATAACAGAAGAAAGTTTGGTGGTATTGCTTGTTTGTTTATTCATCATTCACAAAGACTTTAACAACACAACATTCTTAGATGCATCCAATTCTTTAGAACGATTTAGAACTATTCGATAATCGATTCTGACGAGGTAATAATCAAAGTCTCCAGACATGTATACAAGTCAAAAAACAGACTGACTGAAAGAGGATGGGATAATGGAAAACAACTTAGAGTTTAGGCAAGAGTGCAGAAAAAAACACTGCCAAAAAAAAAAAAAAATGGCCGAAAAGAAATCTTAGTATATATACATATAATCAAATAAGGCATGCATTAAAAAATTAGGCAAAACAAATAGAGGCTGTTCATCTACTTTATCACATTACATCGGACCACCTCATGTTTCATGTTCTACAAGGCCAATTCTCCACCTTTAAACATGACTGAGTTTAAGGCTTAGGCACGGAATGACTACAAAATAAAAACCCCAGTAAACAAAACATTTCATAAAAATGTCACTTTATGAGTTTTTTTTAACATTAATATGAGTTCCCCCAGCCTGCCTATGGTCCCCCAGTTTCTAGAAATGGTGATAGGTGTAAACCGAGCCCTGGGTATCCTGCCCTGCCTTTGCGAAAATGAAAGCACAGATGGGCTGATCTGGAACATTGCCCCCTTTGAGGTCATAAGGTGCAAGCTTACCGTCCCTTTCTCCGCTTTGCCCGCCCAGAAAATTTGCCCCCCCCCATGAGAGAGAGACATCATGGCTTTCAAACGAGCAACGTGGCAGTTGGTCAAGGCCACACCCCCAACCTCCACCTTGCCCCCCCCCTCTCTTCCTCTCAAAGGCATAAAGAGACTTCAGATACAGTATTAGGGGACCACTAAGGTCTATATAAAAAGAGACTTCAGATACAGTATTAGGGCCACTAGGTCTATATAAAAGAGACTCAGATACAGTGTTAGGGACCACTAAGGTCTATATAAAAGAGACTTCAGATACGTATTAGGGGACCACTAAGGTCTATATAAAAGAGACTTCAGATACAGTATTGGGGACCACTAAGGTCTATATAAAAGAGACTTAGTACAGTAAGGGGACACATGGCCTATATAAAGAGACTTCAGATACGATTAGGGCCACTAAGGTCTATAAAAAGAGAACTTCAGATACAGTATTAGGGACCACTAAGGTCTATATAAAGAGCTTCAGATACAGTATGGGACCACTAAGGTCTATATAAAAGAGACTCAGATACAGTTTAGGGACACTAAGGTCTATATAAAGAGACTTCAGATACAGTATTAGGGACCACTAAGGCTACTATAAAGAGACTTCAGATACAGTATTAGGGACCACTAAGTCTATATAAAGAGAACTTCCAGATACAGTATTAGGGAACACCTAAGGTCTATATAAAGAGACTTCAGATACAGTATTAGGACACTAAGGTCTATATAAAAGAGACTTCAGATACAGCATTAGGGGACCAGCAAGGTCTATATAAAAGCATCCAAAAAGCACCATGTCATGGGACCTTTAAAACTTGTGTGTGACAAATACTGCATGTGTCAAACTCAAACAAACTCAGATTTATATGTGTATATTTTTTTAAATCACACATGAAAATGTACATAAAACAATTGTTGCATCGAAATGCATTAATAATCGGTTTGGAATCAAATTGTGAGGTGCCCAGAGATTCCCTCCCCTGCACTGGCAGAGGATCTGTAGTCTGTATCGGATTTGGTATCAGAAAGGAAAAAAATCGCTAGTAAAAATTTAGCATCTATCTCAGTTTTTACAAGAGATCAATAAACATTTACAAGCACAGTAGCGTAAATGTGTGTTTAATAATAGAAGTTAAAGTTACATTTGAATATGTGAAGATGTAGGAGAGAGTTTGTTGATTTCTACTTGTCGTACTGAGGAACTTGATTCCAGTTTCAGCTGCTTTCATCCTGGAACCTCTGATCGCTGCCAGCACAGAGGCGAGCATTCAGCATGCAAAAGTAGGACTGGGAGGAATGTGTAGTTCTGCCCGTTTTCACGCCTACGGTATGCACACTTGCACAATTACTGCATCAAGCGGGGGTGACTGTCGTATTTTGGTGCTTGAAAGTTAGAAAAGAACTGGCAAACCCCAACATATCTGACTTTTCACTGGTTCCATCCTCTCACAAACAACGTGACTCGCTAAGGAACGGCTGTCTATAGTTTTAAGGTGTGTAGTATACTGATTTTGCATGACTTTTGCTCTTTTCTACATTCAGTAAAAACATTTTTTTTTTTAAAGTGTGTTTCTTGCTTTACACACAGAGAATTACAGCGCAGAATTAAAGTCAGATGGATTTCTTATCCAATAAAATCCACCAATAACAGCAATCAGAGGTCAATTACAGTGTACTGGCCGGGGCAGATTTTGCTGCAGGATAAGCGTCTCTGAGACTGAACAACAAAGGGCCTGGTCCTGGGAAATATCAACTAATACCAGAACTAAAAGTAAAATCCTTCATAATGAAATCATGTCACACAATGAAACAAATTAAAACAAAGAACAAGGAAGAAAGATCTTTCTCGGTTTGAGAGAAAATAAACAAAAACGAATTATTCTTTATTGTTTCTAATCCTGTTTTTTTTTTTCCTTTCTTATGTGATCAAATCTGGGTCATGTGCTGGAAATAAATGCTTTTGACAATCCCACAAGGTTTGGTGCAAGGTAGTCTTGCAGTTACAGAGTTGGGTTGGACTGATATGTGTTTAATTTGGTTATGAGTTAAGTGTGTAATATTACCTGAAGATTATCATAGAAGAGCACGTCTGGAACCTTCATTTTCTCACTGGCGACGTAAACGGGAGCAGACACGCTGCCAATAGTCAACACACCATCCTTCACCGAACCTGGACAAACACAGTAGATGCAGTCACTGTGTGTGTGTGTGTGTGTGTGTGTGTGTGTGTGTGTGTGTGTGTGTGTGGGGAGGGGGGGGGTCTTGTTTAACTATATTCTTGGGTCCAAAAACCGGGAGTTCAGTATACTTGTGGGGTCCCGACAGCTTTGTGGGGTCAAAGTGGTGGACCCCAAAATATGAAAGGGCTTTAGGGACTATTTTAATAATATGTGAACAAGTTTGGGTCATTTCTCATAAAAAAAACAAATCAAGAGTCTCAGATTTCAGCTCCTTAAAAGTAAACATTTAAGAGTTAATATATTTAAGAGTTAATATAACATTGATTGCCATTTTTCACCATTTTCTGACACTTTATCGAACAAAAATCTAATCCGATTAGTGAAGAAAATAATCGACAGATTAATCAACAATGAAATTGATCGTTACTTGCAACACATTAATTATTAATTACTGTCACTTAAACTTTCTTTAGACACTGACACTCTTTACTCTATGAAATGTATTTGGAAACATTGAGTAGTTGAATTAATCTCATCTGGATAGCTGACTGGGACTTACAGCTGAAGTCACAAGTGTGTTCAGCTGGATCTGGGGTGTCCTGTATGGAGCAGTTGGCGAGGCTTTTATCAAGAGAGGCCCGGGCTAGGCTGGGCAGGAACCTAAAACACATAAGCTCATTATTAATCACCGGGGCGCAAAATCATATTGCATTCAAAACTCACTTTGTATCAAACACGAACATTACAATCTAGACACAAATTAGGTGTGTGTGTGTGTGTGTGTGTGTGTGTGTGTGTGTGTGTGTGTGTGTGTGTGTGTGTGTGTGTGTGTGTGTGGTGTGTGTGTGTGTGGGGTGTGTTTGTGTGCGCGTGCGCGGGCGTGGGCGGGTGTACCTAGAAAGACAAGCCTTATTGACAGCGTGAGCGATGCTCTCCTCGGGGTACTGAGAGAAACGGCGACAGATCCTCAACAGCTGTCTGGTGGATAGAGAAGAGGCCAGAGACTGGGCCTGGAGACACACACCATACACAAATAAATTACTTCACATACTGTACATCCCACACGTAAAACACACTGGTGAAAGCACACACAAACACCCACACCCCCACACACACACACTTACTGTGGCGTCATTTGTCTTGCGGAGACTGTGTGTGAGGTGCAGTAGCTGCTCGGCTGCTTCCTTTGGAACATTAGGAGTCTATGAAGTGAGAGAAAAAGAAATAAAAGGCTGATGAAGAGGATGGTACTTGTATGAAGAGAGAAGTGGATTTGAGACACAGAAATCTTTTACAGTTGCCAATTTATGAGGTTCACCTAGCTAAAAATGTATCTAGTGTAACACACGTTCTGCAATAAATCCTCCTTCATGACGGCTATAATGGGCAGCTGTTGTGAAACTGTTTAGAAAGGTGTTGATTCCACTGTATGCTCATTTTGGAGGATGTAGTTTGTGTTGCATTGGACTGTATTTCATTACACAAGGTTATTTAGCCTTGCAGTCACTGATATAAATGGGGCTGACAAAACACAGTTTATTTCCGTTACTCATCAAGATCCAGATTCCACGTAGTTACCTGGAATTTTCTATTAGACACAAATGAAATCAACAAGACCATGTGACCACCTTCAGGCCCTAAACAACAAGCCACGAGGTGTCTTGTTGTTTGATCGACTAAGATGCTAATCATGTAATAGCAAAGATTCCCTTTTAACGCTTAAAACCCAAAATGCTTCTGAGCTGCTGCAGCCTGTTTAACCTAACACCTGACTGAATGGAATCGATAGACCTCAGGTTAACCTGACCATGCAACACAATGGCCCCGGGAATAGCCAAAAAATGTTTGTATTTAACTTGGTGCGCAAGTGTGTGTCAGTGTATGTGCGTGCGTGTGTGCGTGCGTAAGGAACAACAAGTTGTTCAATGTAACACCTACAGTATCACTGCCAAGCAGAGTTGGGTGGTGTCCAAATTTTGATACCATAAAACCTCCTCCCTATTTTACGGTATACGGTATTACCGTGACTAATTAAAAATGATG
>NC_045737.1:36867431-36868703 GCF_008692095.1 Etheostoma spectabile | reverse complement strand
CTCAGACGGCGTCACCAGACTGTTGGTTTGTGCCTCCACCGTTTAAAAAACTGAATACCAACCACTAATCCTAAAACACCTCTCCCTTCTCATTAGGTCGGAACCCAAAATGCTGCCAAACTGCAGAAGTCCTGTTCTTCTTCCAGACCTGGTCACTCGGTGTAAAGACCCCCCCCACGCTGTCTCGTGATGACAACCACACATAAGCATTTTCAGGCAATAAGTAAATCAAATTTCATATTTAAGACCCTGCGGTATACTGTACTACCGCCCAACCCTACTGCCAAGTCACAATTTATTTTGGAAAAACTCTTGTTGCTGGGCTGCACTAAAGGCCGATGATGAATGAACTGTCGCATCCGTCACTATACCTCGTTTACCAACTCAGCTGGTTTTTTAGCAAGTCCTGGCTGGAAGGAGCGCTGCGTATAAATATAATTTCCCCTACCCTGTCATAGCCTCTGCACTGTAAGCTAAACTCAACACAGAAGTTGGCAAGTCTCGCTACCCTCTCTCCGGTCAGTCACACATCAAAGGCAGTGTTTCACGTTCAGAAGCTTTCGTGTCTCTCACAAAACAATTTGCAACTGTTCACAAGCTTTGAGGCAAGAAACAGAAGATGATCAAAATTAAAGAAAAAGCAAGGAAGCGAATAAGCGTTATTAAAGACATTTCTAGGAGCTGCTGAGTGCACAATTAACACCCATTTCATTAACAAGTTGTTCTGTTGAGTTTCCTGTAGCTTTAAAAAAAATTAAAATAGCAAACATCTTTACCAGTTAGGTACATGTTTGTGTACACAGGTCCCTTCTGTAAAATGTAACCTTTTTCAAATTCCTTGATTTAAATAGACAAGGCAAACAAAAAAATAAGATTAAATGTATTGTGTGTGTGCGCTTGTGTACGTGTCTCACCAGTCCCTGTATGAGCTTCATCTCCTCTGCTCTAGCCATAGGGCTGACAGTGTGGTAAAGGAACATAGTGAGCAGCTCTGGGCCCAACCACTGCTGACCTCTGCTGCTGTTTGTACTGGCACCCACAACCGGGGGCTCGGCCAGGGCCAGCACCCTGAATGATGCATGGATGGGGAAGATTGATCTGAGAAAACACACACACACACACACACACACACACAGGATAACGGTTACACACTAGCAGACACACACAGTTAAACATCTGTTCAACCGTGCTCAAGTGGATGTAGAGTAGTCCAGGTGCAAATGGTGTTTGTCACGGATGTGTGTGTGTGTGTGTGTGTGTGTGTGTGTGTGT
>NC_045737.1:36863076-36867421 GCF_008692095.1 Etheostoma spectabile | reverse complement strand
GTGTGTGTGTGTGTGTGTCTGTGTGTGTGTGTGTGTGTCATCCCAATCTATGTCAGAGACAAGAGCATGACTTTTGACAGCTGGCTGTGTGATCCTTTGATACAAGAAGACAGCAAAGTCCCTTTCTATCACCCCACAGAGACACCCACTCTGCAATGGGATATTTATACTCGGATGTGGGCGGAGGCGGCCGCTAACCATCATCACCATCACTGAATGAGTGTGTGGGAAGACATTTTATATATGGAGATTTCAGAGGCCGATATAACCATGCACTGAATTCCACTAACCATCGACAAAATCAAAAGGTAAGTCTGGTTTGTTTGTCTCACTTTCTCCCTGTTTTGCTCTCTCTACTAAGTCTTTCACTGTAGCCAGTTACACCAAATTAATTTTAACACCAATAACATTTAAACAAAATTGCCATCTAATCCAAATCTAAATGGTAAATGGTTACAGTTCCAGCATGTGGTTTCCATCTGTTGCTATGGGAAACTACATTAACTGTCAGGGGAAGAGGGACACCATCCCTAATGTTTTCATTCACAGCCTTAAGCAAAATCAAGCTGCATGTGTCTTGTTTTCATTGCGGGATGAGGCAGCAAGGTTTTCAAAACAAAAGACTCTTGCGGGTGGGAGTGATCAGAATCTCAGCAGGAGCGAGCATGTTCAGAAATCCTGTGAGGGATTCACACAGCCGGTGACAAGAAGAGGAGGCAACGGTATATACTGTATGCGCACTCATGTATACATGTTCCATTGCCTAGCAACTTGCTGGTTCTTTTCTTATACGTCTCAACTTTGTCATATCTATAGTTTCGCTGAACCAGGAACCTGGAAAAACTGCACTGTAGAATCCTAGTGCGCAGTGTGCAGGCAGGCAGGCAGGCAGGCAGGCGCACACACACACACACACACACACACACACTCTGTCTGAGCCACAGGGGAGTAGAAAGAGGAAGTGGGTTTTTTCAGCCCAGACATCTCCCACCACAAACATCCTTCCTGCCAGTTTAGGTGGGCGCGCACACACGCACACACACACACACACACACACACACACACACTCACACTCACACTCACACTCACACTCACACTCACACTCATACTCTTCAAGAGTCAAACCCAGGGAACAGTTAAGGTCAAGACCAACAATGGTCATTCACATACAATACATTAATGCCGAGCAGTAAAACAACATCAAATGCTGTGTCATGGTCTTGTAAAACACTGTCCACTGTTCTGGCCTTCACACTTGGAAGTCTATTATTGACACTTTCCTCCACTGCAGAGCCATGCATTCCTTTAACTTTGGGCTATTTTCAGTCTGAAAATCTGGTAAAACCAAAGTTACGAATGTAACTACGGTTCTATGAATCCTGAATGACTGCCAGAGTGCTCTGACACTCTGAATCCTCATGACCCCACAAGGAGATTCAGTAGGAACAGATCCTCTGATCACACCGGAAGATAAAGCCTCTCTCAGGTTATCCAGGGGTCACAAGTGACGTTGTTGGTATACATACTTGAACTGGGCATGCACAACGGGGAATATTCAGTGCTTTAAGCACCGCCTCTGGTGCTCAGCAGGGATGAAATAGAACCTGACAGGAGGCTCAGAATAAGTTGGATGATATGAAAACTAATCGCATCACTCTCCTCTTCCTCTATGTGCCTGTTAGCGGAACATTGAGGACAGACCCAAAGCCAGCTTCACAAATCTGAATTATTCTCTATGCTCTATTACCGTCTCTTAGTTTACCTTGAATACTATTTTGGTCTTTACTCTGAGCTTCCCTCTCCATTTGTGTCTCTCTCTCTCGGAGTCCTGTTGTGGCCCTCATGCTGAATGCAGTTATTTTTGTATTTAAAAAGCCACTGACCACAACTGTCAAATACAAATACAGATTCACAAAAATGCTCCTAAATGCTCTTTCCAAGACATAACCCCTGTGTATGCATGTGTGTATGCGTATGTACCTCTCTTGCAATTGCTGATCAGTGAACTGCAGTTCTTCCTTTAGTGTCTGGTATCTGTCCCATCTCAGCAGCCTGGTCCCATCGTACAGATCCAACTCCCTGTCATGGAGTAACCTGGGACACAAAGTATGTAAGTGTATGTTTGTCTGTCTATGTTTGACATTTACAGCACCACAGCACCACAGTTATTTTTCAGAGGTTAAGGGAGTCCTTAACCTCTGAAAAATAACTGTATAAAATATTTCAAAGAAGAGATTAAAACGGAGTAGCAGCAGGAAACTAGAAAAAGACAACACAGAATACAGAAAAGAATAAAAGCAATCATATCAAAGCATAAAAAAAATAAATAAATAAGACCCGCAAATAAATAATGTAGACTGCCAGGTCACTGCATCATTTTTTTTTGGCAAACTACAGTACCTAGATAGCACAGCCAGGGTTCCCAGGTTGACCCTGTGTATACCGTCCAGAATCAGCAGCTTGCCCTCAATAGCAGCGGTGACAAGAGGAGACGGCCTCCACGCTGTGTCTCCGTCAGGGAGAGTGCACCTCTGCTGCAGAAGGTCCCTGGCTGTCATGTCCTGGAAGTGAAGGAGGAAGGAAATGGAAACCAAGTGACAAAGTTAAGGGAGGTGAAGGGATTGAGAGCAACGTAAGAAGTGGATCAGTATGCTGGTGTGTTTACTATCAAACAATGGGACTGGATGAAGTGAGATAGATAGATTTTCTTGCAATGATATCCTGAACAGATTTTCTCCCCACATGACCTGGCCCTGCTGCTCAATTTACAGATAACTAATGGCACATTTAAGTACGAGGGGGGAGGGCCTGTGAAGGAAGACTGTGATGTTCACTATCACTCTGCCGTGTCATGGCAGAGACAGAGGGAAGAGGAGGGAAGACAAGCAGATCTGCACAATGTGTTCCAGGCAGTAATTACTGATCTGCAACTGCTCCACAGCAAGAAGACGACTTGCATTAAGTAAAAAATCAGGCTCTATAGTTTCCATTTGGTGCTATTGTGAAGTCTCCTCACTCTCTCTATCTCTCTGTGTTTCTGGTAACCTACTAATTAATTGATTGACATCATGACTGTCTGTCTGACTGTCTGCTCCTCTGAAATTGACATGTTAGGAGATATTTGTTCATTTTTGCATGATAAAAAGGGAAAGGGCTTTTGTTATTTTTATGAGTTTTTTTCCCCCCATTGAAGAACACACACCAACAAATAATATATTTATATTCCACCCTAGCCTTACATGTCACTTTGTTTTCCAAAATTGGTATTTTCAGGGCTGACAAGATGACTTTCCCGGCGAAGGATTCTGCAACTCCCAGCAGCACAATCCACCCCTGACCTCAGACAGCTAAAAATAGCTGCAGCATGATGCATTAATACATAAGTCTTCAGCTGACACATTTCCTGCACAATCGTCACCCGGATGACTACAATCCCCATAAACACACACCACACACACCACACACACACGCACGCACGCGAATAGCTTTAACCATTATCTTCATTACTCTGTAATGTAATGAATTTTTAATTGACTGGACAGTAACCAAATGATTATCAGGGCAAGTCCACAGAATTTTCAAGATTTTAAACAAATTCAAATAAAAACTCAGACTGTTAACACATCTCCAGCCAAAGCAGAAAAACAGTCTCTGCTAAAATTCATTTTGGACCACCGCTGAAGACCGTTCAAAAAAATCTGCAGATTCGGTAGCAAGTGGGAAAATAATCTTTTGCATTACTTTTGCAGTATATAAAGTTACTTTTGATAAAAAAAACAAATGAATGAAAAAATGGGAGAAAATCCAAGTAACAAAGGAGAGTATTTTCTTATGATAAAAACATTTCTATTTTAGAAGATCTCCTTTCATGAAACTACCCCTCATCCCTATTGGCTGAAACGTCCTTCATGACATCCTAGATCACAAACGGAGTCTCTGCCAGGGATACACTTTCCCTGACATGATGAACTCATATCCAAATAAAACACACTGGAGACTTTGAAGACTAACTTTGATTTACCTGGTAGAGCATGATCGGCTCTATGCTGTAACCCAGCATCTCAGCAAACTCTCTTGCGATCACTGACTTGCCACAACCCTAGAAAATACATAAACGATTGTTATTAAAGACCAAAGATCACATTCATCATGTACTGTCCGGGTGTATAGGGCTACAACTACAATATGTGTATGCAATGTATGTACGTTTGTGTATGCATATTAGGGCTCTAACTAACAAACCTCCCGATTGTTTTCTCTATTAATCGATTAGTTGTTTGGTTTATAAAATGCCCGAAAATGGGGAAAAATGTGACTAAGTGTTTCCCAAAAAGCCCAAGATGAC
>NC_045737.1:36857532-36863066 GCF_008692095.1 Etheostoma spectabile | reverse complement strand
GTCTCGTTTTGTCCACAACTCAAAGATATTCAGTTTAATGTCACAGAGGGGAGAAGAAAATATTCACATTTAAGAAGCTGCAATCAGAGAATCTTTACTTCTCATAAAAATGACTCAAAACAATTAATTGATTATTAAAATAGTTGGCGATGAATTTAATAGTTGACAATGAATCGATTCATCTTTGCAGCTCCACTGATGTATACTGTATACCTTGGCTCCTATCAGACATATGTCCTTGACCATGTGGGACTGCATCATCTCAGCCAGCAGCTGGGAGTGGCTCGGTGTACTGATGAAGGTCGGGCTACTGTTGGGTGGATGTAACTCCTTGATGCCTGCTGGAACCTGAAGTTTGGTGAGGACAACAACTAGCCGTGAAAGAGCAACCAACAGCTTCATGATTGTATAAAAGCTATGTGGTGATATTCCTTTAGATAATGACTCACAGACTTATCATCGTCACTGACACATTACTGGGAACAAAATATCTTTATCGTTATCAAACAATCCAAAGCTAAGTTTCCATCCACTTGTCAATCGAATTATCTGAAGTTCGGTAAAAAAACTAATGCGAATAAAGCTGGTGAAAGTGTGTTTCCATCCAACGGCTTTGAAGCAACTAAAAACCTGTGGTAATGACATCACATGCTGTTTTGCGATCAAATTGGTTTATCGAATTGATTTTAGGGTACAAGCGGCCGAAATGGATTTTCTCAGGAGGGTGGCTGGAGTCTCCCTTAGAGATAGGGTGAGAAGCTCAGTCATCCGAGAGGAGCTCGGAGTAGAGCCGCTGCTCCTTCGCTTCGAAAGGAGCCAGTTGAGGTGGTTCGGGCATCTGGTAAGGATGCCTCCTGGGGGGGGGTCCCTAGGGAGGGGGTCCAGGCACGTCCAGCTGGGAGGAGACCTCGGGGAAGACCCAGGACTAGGTGGAGGGATTATATCTCCACCCTGGCCTGGGAACGCCTCGGGATCCCCCAGTTGGAGCTGGTTGATGTGGCTCGGGAAAGGGAAGTTTGGGGTCCCCTACTGGAGCTGCTGCCCCCGAGACCGGATACGCGGATGAAGATGGATGGATGGATGGATGGATGGAATTGATTTTAGACATTTTAAGGTGTTTTCATTCATTTTTGCACTGAATCGCACAACATTTGCGAACAAAGTTTTCCCAACAAAAATGTTTCTCAACAAAAATTATCAATATTGATAATAATATTAATATCAATAATATTGATCAATAAGTTGTAATAGTGCTTATGTGCCAGCTGATATATCAAGATAGAAATGAACTAAAACCTCTTCTTCTTTGTTCTGTGGCGGGTTACAACCATAAAATTATGTAAAAGTTAATCACAATTCATTATTTAATCGGCAAATAACGTTTCCATCAACATTTATCGAAAAAAATCGTAAATCAATCAAGATAAAATTGTATTTCTTTTGAGTCAATATTCATGAAATTTCGTTGAATTTTACTGTTTCCATAAGGCATTTTTCATTCTATATCCATTAATTAGCACTGCATGTTAGACGCCAAAAGAAAAAGATAGAGACTCTGCAGAGTAACAGTCAGAGATAAGATGGTCAGGATACTGATACAGTGGGCCTGCATGTGTGTGTGTGTGTGTGTGTGTGTGTGTGTGTGTGTGTGTGTGTGTGTTTGTGTGTGTGTGTGTGTGTGTGTGTGTGTCATGGGACAATGGACATCTCTGGGTTATGTGTTACTCACTGAATGTTTGGTCATAAATATGTAAAGTCATAATTGAACGAAGGCCCAGGAGTCACACTAACGGCGTCAAGTGAGATTATTTAATCTGACAGTAAACAAAAAGGCAAATAATAATGTAATAGTGCAAAAGATTCTTGTTTCACTGTACGTCTCGGCCAATTATGTCTTTAAAGTATCAGGTTTTAGAAAACAAAATATCGCCACTTAATGTATTGTACACGGATGATGCAACGCACATTCCTGCTAGGACTGCCCCCTCCCTGCCAACTATGCCAACGTATCGGACGTTTGGGTCTTAATCGACTAAGATTTCTTTTGTTGATTAGTCGTTTTTTAAATGCTATTTCATGCAGAATTACTTATTTTCAAAAAACTCATGAGCACATCTGTGGAGAACAGCACGTGCACAGTTTCAATTTGATTCTTTGAGGAGAAACTGCTACAGATCTGCCCAATTGAATCAACTGATTTATTAGTCATAAATAATAGTTTGTGTGTTAGTCGACTAACATTTTCTTTAGTAGAGGACAGCCCTAGTTCCTGCCAATGGTTTCACATTATTCTAATGATTTACAGGTGACAGTGATGCACCAAGAAACGCAGGAAGTCTGCAGGATGCAACATAAATGTTAATAGTGCAGGGTTAGTAATAATAATAATAATTCATACTTTGTTAATCCTGCAAGGGAAATCCTAATGTTTTCACTCTGTTGTTATTATTATACACATTACACACAGGCCTAAATTACAAATACATGCTCAGTACCTATGCATGCACTAATGGAGAGATGTCAGAATGAGGGGGCTGCCCATGGAAAGGCATCCCGAGCAGTTGGGGGTTTGGAGGCACAGTGCCCAGGAGGTGAACTGGCCCCCCTCCAACTACCAGTCCACCACCATACTTTGGAACTTGAACCAGCAACCCTTTGGTTCCCAACCCAACTCCCTACTGACTGAACTACTGCCACCCCAAGTGTAAGGTCCACAATCAGAAAAAAGCACCCAAACCCTCCTTGTTGTAGTTGAGTCTACATGGTCTGCACACCAGATTGGGGCTGTAGTTTTACACTGTATAAAGCCAGTGTACTAGTACCTGAAAGGTGACATCCTTGTCTGCGACAAGTAATGTGACATCTGCATGGCCTTCAAGATCCTTTGTCCTGGACACACTTAAAATGGCGCTCGGTGCTAGCTTACGACGACCATCCAAAAGCTCAAATCTCTATGAAAGAAACACCACATCTTATCTTATGTTCAGATCATAGCAAGCATGCAAATTAGGTGACACCACAGACAGATGATAGGATCATTTTGATTTACACTGAGGACGCCCTCCACAGCGCTGCGCCCATCCTTTCCCAGGATGCTGTTGTAGGGGTAAAGTCTCTGGACTAGCTGCTGGGAGGACAGCATGGGCAAAACATTCTGCAATAACAGAAAAGACAAGC
This sequence comes from Etheostoma spectabile, assembly GCF_008692095.1. NCBI lineage: Eukaryota > Metazoa > Chordata > Actinopteri > Perciformes > Percidae > Etheostoma > Etheostoma spectabile. The sequence goes on along the minus strand of NC_045737.1, from coordinate 36,859,889 downwards.
GTTGGACACCAGTATCCATTGACAGTATCTTTTTTTCTTTTCTTTTGTTTCCCCTGGGCTTTCATTTATTCTTTATTGCGCTTTGAAAAGGGACAGTGGGGAAGATTTAGGGGGTCTGGATTCTCACCAACACATGAAGGGCAGGAAGCAGGTTGTCCACAGGGAAGTCAGGAAGCCCAAGGTTGGATGATTCCTGGGAGCACAGCGTAGTGGCAAGAGACAGCAGCTGGGACACCCTTACGCACAGGATACAACAGAATAGTGCACATGAAGAACTACTGAGACTTTTGAAGGAGCTGTACTCTATATTTAGCACATTAATATAGCAGCAAACAAAGATTTTCTATGAAAAGATATTGTGGAGTAATGGCGTCCTTTGTGTGTGGTGTAATCCAAGTCAATGGAGTTTCATTCCTATTTCCTACATATGGCCATGTTTGCACCAAAGCATGGCGCTGTTCCTGGGTGCATGGTCACAACCATGGATGTATTAAGAGAAAACAAGAGACATCCAAGAGCAAAGGATTTACGAGCGCACAGAAGCAGCCTGAGTACGAGGAGAAGAGCTGAAGCTTCGAGCAGGAAATCTGTCAAAGCAACAAAATAGCTGAGTCCAAGTATACAAGAAGAAGCAGAGCAGAAACAGAGCAAATGTAAGCACAAGCAATGGCTTTGTGAGTGTGAGAGAGCAGGGTTTTGAACGTGAAATCAATGAGATAATTGAATAAAGATAGAAATGAAACTCAATGAAAGCTTTACAAGGAATACAAGGAAAATCTGGCTAGTCCACACAGCATTCCCGGCATGGGAAAAAAACGTGCTCTGGTTTATTGGCATTTCTTTAAACCAATCACAATTGTCTTGGACGGTGCTAAACCCCGGACGGAGCAACAGTGCCGCTGCAAAACAGCCTCTAGAAGGAACTTGTTTTGGAGAAACATGAATGTTAAAAGGTTGCAGAGAACAATCCGGAACAATCCCAAAAGCAAAACGTTGTTGATATAGACTAGCAAGTAAGTGCCTTGTGCGTCAGTATCAGACACCCAACCGTCGGTCTTTAACAAGTCAAACTGAGAGAGCCATATGGAGGCAATCCCAGCCCACATTTTTCAGTGTTTTAAGTACAGGCCCTTAAAATTGGAACTCACAAGTCACACAAGCCATTTAGCTTCAGTAATTGTTACTTTTAATTTACCTTTCTGCAGCAATGTTTGGTCCAACGGTGTACAACAGCTCCAACTGGTCCTGAAAAGAAAACAATATCAAGATGAGAATAGCTGCAGGGCTGTAGACGTAGATCTTCTTCGGAGCATGTGTGCCACTAAGTTAAAAGGTTTAGGGGCACTAGTTCAAACTCAAAGATTTATCGTTGAAAACTGTTTTCTGAGGGGGCAGAAACGCTGAGTGGCAGTCTAATGAAGTTGTATATGGGGGGAAATGTTAATATATGTATTTGACACATGAAAACAACAGGTAATAGCCTAATTTATCACAAGCTACAAAATAGAGTCGGTTCACTAACATTACAAACACTGTAATATCACACTAAAACACAACATTCAGCAGCGATGTGTCTTTTCGATATTACTTCTCATTTCCATTACATGATCCACAGATTCATACATTTTGGGGCGGCGACTATTCTTCGATAGTTCCAATGAAATTTGCTCAAGGTAATGAAAATAGGATCACAACAAGTTTATTGGTGGGAAATGTTGTTAGATAATCAGTTCATTCCTAGACTGACCTTGAACGGTAGGTAATAGACGTCCCTGGCCTGAAAGCGAGAGCGGAGAGGAGGATCCAAGGGGTTGCCTTTGTACTTGGGGACAGGAAGGCCAAGAGCGATGACCCGGAAGTCCTCACTCACACGGACAATCTTCCAGCTGTCCAGCTCATCTTTGGTGTGCTCCTGCAATGCAAAAAGGTATGAAACACTCCAAATCCTCTTCTACGTAACTTTTCTGTCATTTTAAACATGTTATCCTAAATGCAATTTTTATGCAAAAGGCTGAAGGCACACTGCTTCACTTAAGAGGTAGAGACGCCCACAGTCACACTGTATTCATGGCGACAGTATTCTGTTCACTAAACACAAAGGTAGAACTGTAGGTGTAGTGTGAGATATTCACTCCTCAACTGTGAATATTCAGATATGTACGGCTCCATAAACGACCATTTTCTTAAATGTAAATGATGATACATTGAATAACAGCCAGGTTGACTTTATCTACTTAATCATTGTATCCAAATTATTGAGGATTATTTATCACAAATCTCATTGTGTAAATATTTTGTGAAAGCAGAAATTGTCAACCCTACAATATCGCCACAATATCGATAATGAGGTATTTGGT
>NC_045737.1:36852685-36857522 GCF_008692095.1 Etheostoma spectabile | reverse complement strand
AAAAATATTGTGGTATTTGATTTTCTGCATGTTGCCCAGCCCTACTTAAAACCCTGCAGGGTGTTTCACTTGTAGGACTATGTAGGAGAGGGAGCTGCTCTGACCTGCAACAGCTTGTCGTATCGCTCATATGACATCAGGAAGCGTCCGTCCTCCAGCTGCATCTCCCGGTTCTCCAGCAAGTTGTTGAGGACGGGCAGAACATTTCTCTCGGCCTTCTCCAGTCCCTCCAGGACCAGGACTCGGCCTTGGGTTGCTGCCCTGACAGCACACTGGGGTGCAAACACACAAGACGTTGAGATTAATCAGTAAACTCAATCAGTACTCCAAAACCGGGTACCCCCAGGATTCTTTTTACAGGTGCTCTAATCGATGTTGGGAGATGTCACTAGAGGAGTAGAGCCCGACCGATATATCGGCGGGCCGATATTATCAGCCAATATTAGGTCTTTTTACGAACTATCTGAATCTGATCAATGAATATTTAAAATTTAAATAAAAACGGACGGTCAACCATGTTATGAATGTTGCCGTTGCATAGTTTTTCCACTAGAGGGTGCTCTACAACGTCCCTGTTGGCAACACTGATTATTTTTTTTAGGGGTCCAAGCCCGAGGGGCTGGGAACCGTGGTAGCAAAGCTATGCGGTTCCCTCAGCAGGGCTGTGGAACCTCTCAACCTTTGCCTCCCCACGTTACACTTTGGATTCCGCTTCCGCACGCTCCACCGGTTCGCCGATGTCAACTCGCGTTGGGCTGATTGGCGCGATGATATTTGGACCCCGGTCACAACTGCTTGCAGTTCTAGTTTGTTATTCAAAAGACTTTAAGTTTTATATCTTAAGTTTGTATTTTTATTTATCAGAACTTTAATATATTTTGATGTTCCTCTGTTCTGTTGTGACAATAAAACAAATTATCATATTATTATAGTGAGAACTCATAAATAACTGATGTTAGGGTAAACGGTTTATTTATTTTTTACGCATTTCTGGATTTCTTTTTTTAAAACACATATCGGCCAATGTATTGGAATTTTTAAATAACCATACGTACATATATTTGTATTGGCTTTAAAAATTCTTTTTTTGGTTGGGCTCTAGTTTGAAGTATTGTCAAACAAACAGAGGCTAGCTCGCCCCTCCTTCCTCCTCATCCTGTGCCCCCCCCTCCTTTCCGTACACTAACCCCCCCACCCCCAAATCCTCCTTGTTGGTTATTGGCTGGAACGCTGGAACTCTGTTGGTCAGGTTTGGTGGTGCAGGTGGGCCCAGTTTGTTTTTGTTGTTGTGTGTGGACCCTGGGCTGTCTACAGAGACCGCGTCTTTTACAGTGTGTTGTTTGATATATGGGACTACAAATGTTGTAGCCTAAAAAATGTGTAACATTGCTTAGAGCACCTTTAAGACATTTTTATTACCACCTAGGATGACATTTATTGCCAACTGCATTGCCAAATGATGGGAAATCAGAAAGGATTTTAAGCCAGAGAAAAGAATTATTTACAAAGTATCATTGCCTAAATTGAATAAGGCACTTGTGTGAAGTGTGTTTGTACTCCAATAACATAAAATGAATACAGATTTGTATCTCATTTGGATTATGCTATTTAATTAAAAATACCAAAGTAAATTTAAATGTTACCCACACAATATTTATTTATGACATTACGGCATTTATTTAAACCTACAAAAGGACGAAACCAAATGTAAGACCTGTTGTAAGAGATTAAATTTCAGACTTCAATACCCTTAACAACCCGTGGGTACCTTGCAAAATACAATTAGAGATGCAGAGGAAGTTGGTGGTTAATTTAAGGCTAAACCCTAATTGTCGCAATCAGTTTAACCTCAGGCCAAATCTGCTGCTCCATTGTCCAACATGACCTCTGACCCTAGTCAAACGTTAACAGCGCTGGAAGGATTTGCACAAGGAACAATTTGACCATGCATCAGTTCTTACTGCTCAAATGACAGAATGATCTCACCATAAAGCCTTTTCCTGAGGATGTGCTCATCTTATTGTGTTCAGAACATCCTTCAAACTACTCCAACCCAAAGTATCCCCATTTCTGCCGTTTGTACCCTGGATCTGGTTCTTTCGGTCATGACCCAGCCTTCATGACCAAAGGTGAGGGTAGGAATGAAAACTGCTCTCTTTTTGTCACAACAGTGCGATAAATTGAATGTAATAGTGCAACCTCAACAAATTGGGACCCACCTATATGAACCCAAGTTCAAAATTACTCAGTATTAATTTATTCTAAGCTGTTTGCAGCCTCTCTTTAAGTCGGTTTGTTAGGCCTTCAAACCAGGAAGTACATAGATTCAAACAGTCTTGGTTGTTGGAGGGAGGCCTGTTTGTGGGATTAAAAAAACACATTGGTAAACATTGGTTTAGTTTCAACAGTGTGTGTGTACGTTTGTACAAGAGTCAAGATTCCTTCGTTTGTCATTTTTATGCACCACATAAAAACCATAGTATGTTTCGCACGTCCAGTAGCTGATAAAAAAGACTTTCAAATTCTAAGCTCATAAATACAAGCATTTAAGAAATAAACTAAGATTACGCTGAAATATGCTTCAATTAAATAAACTCAGATTATTCTCAAAAAGGAGTTAGTAGTTTAAAATATTTTAGAGGAACAGTGTATTGTTTGCAGTTCACCTTGTCTGATGAGGCAGTCTGATTGATGTGGGAAATAAGCTCTTTAACAGCCTAGTAGTGCATGTACATGTATGTTTGTGTAGACACACATTTCAGCAGGAATCAAAAAAGCATGTCTGACGTCAAGAGGCAGGAAACTTGAGCTGTCTGGGTGCACCGCAGAGCAAGTGGCCATGTAATTAGGTTAACATGTAAATGCGTGGCAGGTTGGTGTGGGGAGTAGAGCCATGAAACTATAGCCAGATGCTCTATATTTAACTCTGGATCCATTTTCAGCACCAATGCTATAATCAGATAATTGTTAAAAAATGTAAGTGACGCAGGATAGCCAGAGGGACAAAGAAGCACAGACCGGCCTTGTTCTTAGCCTGAAATACAAAAACATCCCACCACATACTGACAAGCTTTGAGCAAACCCACTACTGTACTGTATTTAACATGTATTTCTCATTCCATAACACCCTGTGTGTCCTAGTTAGAATAATAATGAAACCTTTATTTGTATAGCATTTACAAAGTGCTTTGACAGAAGAAACATCCAAACCAATACAAATAAACATACAGTATATAACACACGATTGTAATAGTGAAAATAGAAGATGGAACACCTATACAAGGACAGAAAAATATTAATAAATAAATGAAACAAATTTAGCAGATGACAGGGTAAAAAGACGATCAAAAAGACAACACGCAAGAGTAGTAGTAGCAAGGATAGTGCGCAAAACCAAAGAAGGGGGCGGGGGGGGGGGGGGGGGGGGGGGGGGGGGGCACGCAAGTCTTGTTTTGTTTGAAAGTAGTAATATCACCTAACATTGCTTAGACCGCCTTTAATTAAGTATTTAAGTTTAGTTTTGAATCTGCTGCAGTCATACATCTCAGATTGTTGAGAATTGTTCGGGGCGCCTGGCTAGCTCGCCTGCTAGAGCACACACCCATACGTAGGGGGTAAGTCCTCAACGCAGCGGCCACAGGTTCACCTCCAACCTTCGGCCCTTTGCTGCATGTCATCCCCCCCGTCTCTCCCCTTTCATGTCTTCATCTGTCCTATAAAAATAAAGTCCTCAAATGCCCCAAAAAATCATCTTTAAAAAATATATATAAATAAATATATTTAATATATTAATATTTGTAATTTTTTAAGATGATTTTTTAAAGAACATTTATATATATATATCTATATATATATATATATAGATATATATAGAGAGAGAGAGACAAAAAATAACAATTGTAGTGTTCCTTTTGCATGTCCCAAATACCTGCTTATTATTACTTTTTTTGTTTTTGTTGTAGATGCCATTTCAGTTCAAACGCAGCTTTAGTGTAGGTGGAAATCTTTTTATTACTGAAACAGTGTCTTATTAGCAGTGTGGGTTTGAGGTAAGCGGCCTTACATTAGAGCCTGCTAACTGGAGAGAGGTGACTAGAGGTCTAAAATACAACAAGCATGTGATTACATCCATGGGACTCCATCCTCGATATAACCATGGAGGGGGTGGAGGGATGCTGGGCTGAATGAGGAAAGGAAAAAAAAGAAAGAGCAAAGACACCAAGAGTAAAGTGGGATAGCAGGGGAAGACAAGAGTAAGGACAGGGACTGACATGCTAAGTCTGAATTTAGGGCTCCAAATCAGCACAGGCCCCCGAGGAATACTTGGATGTTCTAGTTAACACACAGACACACACCTCCTACCATACCAAATTATTCTCAAAGAGAAAAGCTGGCTTATTTGCACCCACGTGTCAGGTACTGCAACGGGTACATACAGTAGATACTCACCAATTGCCCCCACATGGCAAACAAATCCAATACACCAACTCATGTACCAGCACATGCCACCTCACAGACACACCCTGCCACGTTTCATTGGATGGCACGCGGTTCCCTGATATTTGACAAAGACCAAAAATAAGCAATCCCTTCACACCTATTAGTACCACCAATAACGCTGTATCTATTCATGAGCTGTTTCCGTGGAAACAGTGGACACCATGTTGTCATTTTGTTGAGAAGGTGGGAGGCGGCTTATCCTCAGGGAGTTGAAGCAGCTGGCTAGTTTTCCTTGTTGCAGCAAACAGAAAATGCATCAACCAGCCTTGGCAGCTACACCACTGTGTCATGACGGGATATGGACGAGTGAACAAAAAGGAAACAATACTTCTGAGCA
>NC_045737.1:36852589-36852675 GCF_008692095.1 Etheostoma spectabile | reverse complement strand
AGGCTTTGTGATTGGCCATACATGCCCACCTTGAGGCCCTATTTTCCTCACGTGCTAAAGCAGAAGGCGATGCAACTCCTCGGCAC
>NC_045737.1:36834491-36852579 GCF_008692095.1 Etheostoma spectabile | reverse complement strand
CACTTGGGTGCCATTTGGGGGGGGGAGGGGACATTTGAAAACACTTCTGACCCATTATGGTTTTGGAATCTGTGGTGTTGTGTTGCCGTCTCAACGGCCGCAAACGGAGACCTTTGACTACACCGACACTGACTCCAACGGTCCAAAATGTTTTCTATAATGGTAATACAGGTAATTATAATTAAACATAAAAAGGCATTTGTGTTTTTCTGGAGAGGTCAATGCAGGTACATCTTTACACAAACATGCATAGGTCTTATCAAAACTGCCGTGTCAGTTCTTTCCCCTTACAGAACCCTGCCATTCATTTGAGTAAAAGGAAATATGAGTCACACAACTATCAAATTAGAAAAATCAGCTAGAGCCAAACAAAACTGCCCCATCAGCAGGGTAATGGCCCTAATGCTTAATCTGCACTGGCACATACATTGGCCCCTTTACTTTCTATTAAATCATAAAACCACGGCAGCGGGTGCAGTGCAGGGTATACACAAGAATACGCAGCACAGGTGCGTCTTTTTGCAGTCAGCAGCAGAGTTTTATTCCTTCTTTTTTTTTAACCAGTTTTTGACATTTTCTAGACGACACAAATAATCAAGATAATTGACAATAAAAAGAATTGTTGGTTGCAGCCCGAGAAATCTTTACATGTACTTATCATACAGTAGTATTCAGCTACCGTTGTACCACAGGAGAAATTGGATATCAACAATAACTAAACTCCATTCCAGCTTCAGCCTCATTACAAGTAGTTCACTAATTAGCCATGGGTTTTCCTGTACCAGAAAACAACGGCGTGTTTGTGAGTAAGGTCTAGTGTGCGGGGAATAAAAATGTGGAACATTTTACCCGGTTCCATGAAGTCTATGTTTGAACTGTTATGCAACGGTCTTATATATAAGACGAAATGTGCCAATTAGCCGTGGATAATGACATGATTGAGTGAATGTTAATTATCACAGCTTATCATCATTTGTCACTGCCGGCTCACTGAAGCCCGGTGATGACAGGGTTTAATGATCAGGCTTAGCTGGATTTTGCTTCTTTTTTTGTTTTGTTTCTCCATAATTGTTTTTCCCTGTGCCCCTGGGGAACGAATGGAGAAGAATGGAGGACAGAAAGTTCTCCTTAGAGAAAACCATTGTTACTTGACATACAAAGTGAAAAGAGTGTGGGGGGGGGTACATTTGCATAAAGCTTGATCAGTCAAAGAGTGGCATAGAAAGAATCAGAATGAAACGTTACTGTTGTGATGAGAGTTTATAATATACAGGGGCTAGAATACGTTTACACACCCATAGTAAAGTTGATTAAAAAGAGGAATAAAAAAAAAAAATCTTTCGGAAATACATCTCAATGGTTTAATTCAAAAACCTTTGGAAAATCCAACCTTTGAAGGACCCTTGGTCTTTGGGATTAAAATAACCCCATTTCATCACTTACCCTTCACCATACCTAGAGATTGGCATGATGTTATTTCAGTAAGCCTAATAGCTGGTTTGATTTCCATTAAAATCCGTTCGTTTGTTGTACTGAGCTGGAAATGAGCCGCAAACCTAATATGTTGTCCTGAGTGTGCCCTTTCTGAATAGCGCTTCTGTCACCATGCCATAACATGTAATGGTTAGTCAGGCAAATAGTCTGGGAAAGTAGATTTTACAGTGCATAGCGTATAAACCTAAAAGCATTGAGTGGATTTACCTGGTCTATGTAGAAGGCGGTCCCTGAGCGGATCTCTCTCCTCTGTTTCAGGTCAGTCTCTGTGGTGTCCCTGGACAATGCTACATACTCTACTTCCCGTTTGGTCAACTCCTAGTCAACAACAAGAGACAACTTCAAGACTTATGCTGTAAAATAAAAAAATATGAGAGCATTTTGCAAACAAATTCTATGAACTATTAGTCTGGCTCCGCCCTCCTATGTACTACTTCCGCTCAATTTTAATTTTTCTTGAGTTTTTGGTACATTTGCAGGTTTTCTCGAGTCAAATCTTAACTGGTCTAATCAGCGAACAGAGGGAGTGGCTGAGAACAATGACGTTGAGGTTGTGTGCTAGTTTGAGTTGTAGTTCCGTAATGCAAGCGAAGCCATTCGGTCCGTTGTGGCAACGCTGCCAAATATCTAGAAGTAAAAGCCCCGAGCAAGAACAATCTTTGCTGAGCTGTGTTGGGGGCCATGATGTTGTGGCCCTCCTCCCCACAGGGTTCTGGATAAGTTTGATTTTTCGGCTCGCTCAGTCAGTGGTGAAGGAGTTAGCTAAGGCTAACGCTAGCGATGCTAAGCCGACGTCACGACCAGATGTTGGAGAGTGGCCAGACTCTCTGGATGAATGAAATCAACCAGAGTATGGTAGGACCAGGCTAATGGACCAGAGTCTGGTAGGACCAGGCTAATGTATCAGAGTCTGGTAGGACCAGGCTAATGTATCAGAGTCTGGTAGGACCAGGCTAATGGACCAGTGGAGTCTGGTAGGACCAGGCTAATGGACCAGAGTCTGGTAGGACCAGGCTAATGGACCAGTGGAGTCTGGTAGGACCAGGACTAATGGACCGAGTCTGGTAAGGACCAGGCTAATGGACCAGTGGAGTCTGGTAGGACCAGGTAATGGACCAGATCTGGTAGGACCAGGCTAATGGACCTGGAGTCTGGTAGACCAGGCTAATGGACAGAGTTTGGTAGGACCAGGCATGCATAGGACCGGCTAATGGACCAGTGGAGTCTGGTAGACCAGGCTATGACCGAGTCTGGTAGGACCAGGCTAATGACCAGAGTCTGGTAGGACCAGGCTAATGGACCAGTGGATTGGTAGACCGGCTAATGACAGTGGAGTCTGGTAGGACCAGGCTAATGGACCAGTGGGAGTCTGGTAGACCAGGCTATGGACCAGTGGAGTTTGGTAGGACCGGGCTAATGGACCAGAGTCTGGTAGGACCAGGCATGCAAACAATCACTCTAAAATCTAAATTTCCAGAAGAAACTGCAAAGTCTATTAAGATTGGAACATGACATACAACATTAAAGACATTTAGGTCACATGCAGTACTTTCTTTACTTTGCTGCCAGAAATCTCTGCAGCTATGAGATCTTTATGGTATTAGATCTGTCAAAGTTTTAGAAAACGAAAACTCCCCACGTGCTTGACGTGAAAGCGGCTGGTAAATGCGGGTTTCGAGTGTTCATTCTAATATAGGCCCACATGATCTGCTCAGAGGGGCAAAAGAAGCATGCAGCACAATGACAGTGGGCCGACCGTATCTAGTACAGGAGGGTGGCATTTGCAGAGGGTCAAAAACGGGTACAACACAACAGCTGGACCCGAACAATTAACCTCTTTGGCCAGAGAAATAATCTTAGCTGTATGCAAATGGGACTACCTGCAAGTAAATGTCCTGCTTGAAATTGTGTTTGGGTACTGCCGTTATGAACATCCGCGGGAGCCCGAGGGAGGGGTGCAGTCTCTTATATCACTAATTTAGGTGGTCAACGTTCAGCAGTGTAACCAAAGTCACACGCAATGTTTGATATTAAATCAAGATGAGATATGCTATAATTGAGAAACATTTTTTAATTGTAATTATTGAATCTTTAATCATTCACCTGGACCTTCTGATTTTGGAAAAACACATCTTTACCCGGATGAAGGCACCCCAGTGCTCCTCCCACGTATTTACCGGTCAGCCTTCCGGATTGATCACTTGAGTTTGCCTGTCCAAAACACAAACCCACTATAAAACGTTCCAATTCTTCCCTGCACATGTAAAATAGTAACGTTAAGTGTTGTACTTCAATGCCAACTTACCCAACAGGGAGTCCCGTTGAAAAACCTCTTGGCAATAAACATAAAGATAAAACCGAAACTGTCGTGGGATCTCAGCAGTCGCCCGTCCCTCCATCATAGAAAGGGCTGTAAACTCAGCAGAGGTTTAATCAACAAACAATGTTGCTCTTTGGTGAGGAAAGCAGGTGTGTAGAAGGTGAGTGAGAATGTGTGTATAGTAGGTGTATTGTGGATTAAACTGTGGAGCAGATAAGTGGTTATAATAGCCTGATTCGAAGCTGTGACCATATGGGTGAAATTACCATTCATTTTAGCTGTTTTTGTTCATCCGAAGTTGAAATTGCAATTTATTTCAGCTACTACCAATTCAATAAATCTATTAAAGTGCTTTAAAAGAAGGCTTATGAGAAAAGGTATGAGCAACAATCTGTTTTTGAAATTGACTGACAGATTAAGCAGTGACTTATATCTGATGACATTCAATACATACTACATAAGTGCAAGTGATGCATCATCCTTAAATTTGGTTTATGAGTATGGATGCTGCCAAAAGTCCCTTCCAGGGTGTTTGTATTCGTAATTTCCTCACAGCTATAGCTTTGCCATCCACCTGACCCAATTCTATAAACTGTGAAATCGGTGATTCCTAATCCAACTGTCCTTGAGCAGTTTTGGTTCTATATCAATCGTGTGGTTAAGTAAGGTTGTGTTTCTGGCCCTTAGAATATGTGGGAAAAAATAGACAATATAGGCATAACTGATTGCTGTGCTCCCGGCCCAACTATACCAATTTATTCTATACTGGTCTTCACAATTTTCATAACATTAGTCATTTATTATATTTTTCCCTGGGAATATACCTGTCTGAGCAGAAAGTGACAACACGAGGTGCCCTATGACTTGGTCGCGGGTTGTGAGTGCTGTTTTTATGCTATGTACGTTGGCCTTCAAATCTGTACACGTAGTTTGCCGTTAATTCTCTCCCAAAAACCCCTTTAAATATTTCCTTACTATTCATCCTGACGTTAAACCCCTGTCAACAATTAACTGTAAACTCTATATTTTGTGTGGCTCTCCCTCACCAATTAAAAAATGGGAAACATTAGAAACCCTGTGAAAAGGAGCTGGAAGGTGACAAACGGTAGCTGGACAGTAAACAATCCAAAAAAGGCTGAGTCCGGTATTGAAGGCCTAGGAGAAAGACATTTAGGGCAGATTACTATCGGTTAAAAGCCCCTGTAAAAAATAATCTAGACTCTTAGACTAGCCTTTATTCTACTACTGTCAAAAGGCTAGTACTAAATAACAACCATCCATACCATCTGCTATGCCTAGGTAATTACTGTGCAGGGCAAATAGAATACGATTCAGTGGATGAGCTTTTGGTTATGAATATAATCAGTTTGGCCTAGCAAATTTCATGATTTAAAAACAGGAATTGTATTTTAAAAGAACACAATGGAGTTATTGAGACTTTATTTTACACATCTGAAAGTTTTGTTAATGTAATTCAGATGTAAAACACTATATTTACCAATGATATATCTTTATGAAGTGATTTGCATATAGGTTGTAACTGTCCTAATAGATATATATATATAGTATATATACATATAGTCCATACCAATACTGTGTTTCATGCAATTATATCCGGCATATTGGGAGCCGGTGTACCATCTGGACGGCAGCCAAAGTCAACTTGCAATGACTTTAGAATGATGGGAGACTAAACATGGGCACCCGGGAAGGAACCCATGTGAGATACGGGAGTCACTAATTCAAACGTCACAATATTACAAACAGCATGATTCGAGACTTACCGTGTTTTCCTAGTTTAGCGAGCTTCAAAGGCAGCTACGGGTAGATCTTGCCATTCAGCACGGGACCTACTGCCCTGTCGGAGCGGCAACAACACAGAAGGCCCAACACTGGTGTCACTCAGTTCTTGCCAACATGGCCCCCTCTACACAAGACACGCCCATAGATATCTTGATCTGACACTGCCGACTACGTAAGGTTATCGGTACCCCTGATTAACGTGTATCATACGATCACTTGCATACTGCAAGTCTTTTCCTTCACTCTAAAGTCATCATCTGAAAGGCCAAGTTAAGCTACAAGTGTCGGACAGGTCTATTCAGATTGAGAAATAAGAAATTTAAATGTATAAAATTTAATTAGACCAGAGCAAAAAAAAGGCAGCTGGCAACTTGCTTGATTAGTATAGAGATCTGCCCGTTTAGCCAAAAATAAAATAAAACAAACATAAACCTTTTGTCCTCTCAAAAATTAATTGGAGTTGCTAGGGGGTCATGGGCCTCTAATACATTATACCTTCCACTAATCCATTTATAAACAACGATCAGGACAAGGGAATTAGCTTTCTAAACCAAAAATATCTGTTATAAAATTCCTCTCCAAGAAAATACGAATGGAAAGGAATTTGGCGTGGTTCTCCTGAATCCCTGTACTCATGCCTCCTCTCCATATGCATATTTGATGGTGAAATATCTGTGCCTGACCCTTTCCCACGCGGGTTTTGACAAACACTCCAGTGTACAGCCCGACACATCCTTCTCTAACATCACATGGAATTATGCACTTTGTTCCCCCCCTATTCCTGCACAACACAAGCCCTACTAATAACTACCTTTCTTTTAATCTGTTTCACCCTAGCGTTCTAAATCGGTGAGCCTGCCTAGGTAGAAACCACGGTTGACCACAATTGCTTTTCACATGCCCTGCTTTATCCAAGTCTACAGCTGCATAAACAGTTGCACATGCCTTTACCTATTAGAAACAGGAGCCCATGCAACCAGCATCAGCCAAGCACCATCAAATAAAAACAGTGGGTCAAATTTGAGTGATTTAAGATTTGCTGAAACAGAGGCTAAGGTAGTTGAGAGTGACACAGAGAGATAAGACAGGGAGAGCGTGGGAAGGACACACTCTCCTCAGAGAGCTGTAAATCCTTTTGAACAGCACCTGAAAATCAGGAGAAGAAAACAAAGCTGTTTTGTCAACTCCCTAGAAAAGGCCAGTGCCCATGCTTACGTGAATGTGCAATGATGTAAAATAGAAAACCCTAAATGTTTTCGTGCCCATCTCCCACATCTCCCTGAACTGCTTATTGAACATGAATCTATTGGTAATATCTTATTTCAGGTCTGAATCATTAAATGTTTCCCCCAGCTAAAAAGCACACATGAAGCTTTCAGGGTCCCTTATTGACAATTTGGGTAAGATGTTATCAAATCACTGAATTTCAAACTGGACTTTTTCACATTCAGGTTGGTGGAAAATGTTGTCACAGACTTTACGTCTGCTAGAGCACGTGATCATGTTGAGTAATCATCTCCAACAAGAGACATATTTCTTTTACACACTTTCATTGATCTCAATTTACTTAAAACCAACTGTACAATTGTACAAACAATACCATTTGATATAATCATCCATTGACATACTTTAATCAACGTCAGTGATCCTGAACTGGTTTGCACGTTATCTTTGGTATTTCAATCTGGCACTTGAACAGACATTGCCAAGCAAAAAAAATCAATTCCATCTTCTTAGATGCATCCCTTCCCGTTTTTGCATCATTCTAGAATTTAATCATATACAGAGGCGTAAACAGATTATTATCTACTAGTCCCATCTACTAATTAGCAACAGCAGGTCCCCAACAGGTGACAGTCAAAAACCAAAAAAGCTTTCAATATATGACGACAACGGTTAAAGAATGGCAGCATACAAGCATCTCCCCCCCCCCCTCCATTTGTCACTCTGTTGGTTTGGATTAATATCTAATTCTGATTTTGAACTTATGTGTTATAGCTATACATATAAAAAAAAAAGTTCAGCATATGAACTGAGGAGGAAAGTGGCTACATCAGTATAAGACCTGATCCGTGAAACTTGGCCGCTAAGTAAACAGAAGGGTGTTTTTGCATTTCTGTGTAAGCCAACAGTGAACTTGCTATATATGATAGATGAGCAAATGACTCTACATGACAAAACCCTGAAAGACAGAGTATACGTGTTTATTTATCGCAAAGAAAATTTAAATGCTCCGACACTGGGAAACGCTGCAATAATTTCTCCTCCTGGAGCTCACTTTAAGTTTTCACATTGTCCGGTAAAACAATCATTAAGTACTTTGATACTTCTTCAATTATATTCTATATAATCTTCCTTTTTTCTACTATTGCTTTTTTTCGCACTTTTAAACACTACACCGTGTCTAAGACCTCCTAAGTATTTCGTATTAGCCAGGAGATTTTTAGCCCTTTTTTTTGCACTGCCTTCATTTGTCAAATAAAGTAGTCTTTAGTTTGGCCAAGACTACCGAATCCTATCCACTTTTAAGAAAGATATTGGAAGCGCTCTGTGCAATAAACTGAAATATTTTTGAACATGTATAACAAACTAGAAGACAGCCACTTCTTATTCTCCAAAATCCGAGGACATAATAAATTAGCCTAATATCTTAGTTAATTAAACTATAGGCTTTTTCTTACTGCTTGGACATCTGTGACAAAACTTAATACGTATAAAGTTTAGTGGCATTTTTATGTTACTTAGTATACATGGTTGTAACTTGGGTAGACCAAGGCAATAAAAATGTACTGTTAAACATTGAAAGTTGACCGTTTAACCTGATTGTTTTCAATAATCAAATTCCCATAATTCACCTTACTCCTGTACTTTATTTCGGAAATAAGAACACAGAGGTAACCTCTGCTTACCAGAACACTTTTGTCATACCCCTTGGTGCGAACACCTCCTCTTGACCAACTTATGGGTGCAAAAGGTGCAGAGACCCCTTTGTGTTCGATTTGGACTGAGATCTGGTGGCCCAAGGTTCTTAGCTTCGACCTATGCAAGCACCAGAGAAGAACTTTGTGTACGATCTTGACTAGCATACCACAAACATCATCAGGTATTTCCTCGAGTTAAAACCCCAATATATGTACACCATTCGTTGGCACAAGGTCATACAACACAGCCTTTGGACATCGCACCCACATTTATCCCTTATAACATTACACTCCATTCGTGCTCCTTATCTAGGCTACACAGTGTGTACCACATGTATATCTTACAGGTATGCTTCTACCAAGGCAAGTGAACAACATGACCACTTAACAGGTACTCGTAAGCGGTTTTTGACAATTCTTAAAAAAAATTCAAACAAAAAGTAGATCTCGAAAAAACAAAAAGATTACTTTGCTATTCTTGCAATACACAAGTGGGCAGTTCCTAAAAGTCTGCCACTCTGAAAAAGCTAAAAGATTCACCAATTCCTAGTTACAATTTCTGTTTACTGGTATCTACTCAAACCGGTGGTACAACTAACCAAAACGTAAGGGCTTTAGTGTACTGAAGCTGACATCGCGGTAAAGCTAATTCCTGCATAACACAGTAATTGCATCAACACAGTACACTATAAAATAGCTTTTACCAAGTCAACATCCCATGTGCATGGACTACTTGCTCTTTTCTTGCCTGGGTTGGTTGTTATGACAGTGGGGCAGTAGCAAAATATGTAGCTAAAGTTAGACTTTTGGCTCATATTGGTTTCAAAAACATAAACATTGGACTTCCTCTTTCCTCAGCATAACTCAATGGACGACCTAACGTTACACAAATGACAACAAATCAACCAAAGAAAAGCGCTGAAGTCACAGACATACAAACTGCATACTAAAACGCCTTTTTAAACAAAGCACCCAACATGGCACAACAACTTCCATCAACTCCTCTCTTAAGGAGTGAGGCCTGAACCCAGAATTTCATTACCATCGGCGTTTATGTGTGCCACACACACTATTCATGAAAAAAAAAGAAAACTAAATCAAAGAATCCAATACATGGAAAGACGGATCTAGAACAGCTAAATGACGTTTCAACGCACTTTATCTCACCTTGATTCAACACACATGAAAACACTATCATAATACCTTCAACAATTTAATCATTTATGGTGGACTTAGAGGTGGCAGTTGGTCTAAATTAAGTCCTCTAGCTTTGGGATTAATTCTACCTTAAAGTAGCCTCAAGGTGGAGACCGTAATTAAAGAAAAATCCTGCTCAAAATTATTTGAGTAATATCTTTATGCCACTTTCTCGAAACTGACGAGTAATCTCATTGTGATAAATATTTTGGTTAATAGACGCAGAATTGGTCAAACACTACAAAAGGTTCCGCGCTACATTCGATTGTCTTGGTGCGGGCCAAGGTCAGGATATTTCGATAATTTCGAGCGTAGCATTCTCGGTCAAAAAATTGTGGTATTTGATTTTGCATGTTGCCCCAGCCCTACTTAAAACCCTGCAGGGTGTTTCACTGTAGGACTATGTAGGAGAGGGAGCTGCTCTGACGGCAACAGCTTGTCGTATCGCTCATATGACATCAGGAAGCTTCCGTCCTCCAGCTGCATCTACCGGTTCTCCAGAAAGTTTTTGAGGACGGCAGAACTTTCTCCTCGGCCTTTTCCAGTCCCTCCGAGACCAGAGACTCGGCCTTGGGTTGCTGCCACTGACAGCACACTGGGGTGCAAACACACAAACGTTGAGATTAATCAGTAACTCATCAGTACTCCAAACCGGGTACCCCCAGATCTTTTTACAGGTGCTCTAATACGATGTTGGGAAGATGTCACTAGAGGTAGAGCCCGACCGATATCGTCGGCGGGCCGATATTATCAGCCATATTAGGTCTTTTAACAACTACTTGATCTGATCAATGTATTTAAAATTTAAATAAAAACGGACGGTCAACCATGTTATGAATGTTGCCGTTGCATAGTTTTTTTTCCACTAGAGGTGCTCTACAACGTCCCTGTTGGCAACACTGATTATTTTTTTTAGGGGTCCAAGCCGAGGGCTGGGAACCGTGGTAGCAAAAGCTATGCGTTCCCTCAGCAGGGCTGTGAACCTCTCAACCTTTGCCTCCCCACGTTACACTTTGGATTCCCGCTTCCGCACGCTCCACCGGTTCGCCGATGTCAACTCGCGTTGGGCTGATTGCGCGAGGGATATTTGGACCCCGGTCACAACTGCTTGCAGTTCTAGTTTGTTATTCAAAAGACTTTAAGTTTTATTCTTAAGTTTGTATTTTTTATTTATCAGAACTTTAATATATTTTGATGTTCCTCTGTTCTGTTGTGACAATAAACAAATTATCATATTTTTATAGTGAGAACTCATAAATACTAATGTTAGGGTAAACGGTTTATTATTTTTTACGGCATTTCTGGATTTCTTTTTTTTAAAACACATATCGGCCAATGTATTGGAATTTTTAAATAACCATACGTACATATATTTGTATTGGCTTAAAAATTCTTTTTTTGGTTGGGCTCTAGTTTGAAGTATTGTCAACAAACAGAGGCTAGCTCGCCCCTCCTTCCTCCTCTCCTGTCGTTGCCCCCCCCTCCTTTCCGTACACTAACACCCCCCCCCCCACCCCCAAATCCCCTTGTTGGTTATTGGCTGGAACGCTGGAACTCTGTTGGTCAGGTTGGTGTTGCAGGTGGGCCCAGTTTGTTTTTTTTGTTGTTGTGTGTGGGACCCTGGGCTGTCTACAGAGACCGCGTCTTTTACAGTGTGTTGTTTATATATGGGACTACAAATGTGTAGCCTAAAAAATGGTGTAACATGTGCTTAGAGCACCTTTAAGAAGCTTTTTATTACCACCTAGGATGACATTTATTGCCAACTGCATTGCCAAATGATGGAAATCAGAAGGATTTTAAGCCAGAGAAAAGATTTATTTACAAAGTATCATTGCCTAATTGAATAAGGCACTTGTGGAAGTGTGTTTTGTACTCCAATAAACATAAATGAATACAGATTTGTATCTCATTTGGATTATGCTATTTAATTAAAATACCAAAGTAAATTTAAATGTTACCCCACACAATATTTATTTATGACATTACGGCATTTATTTAAACCTACAAAAGACGAAACCAAATGTAAGACCTGTTTGTAAGAGATTAATTCAGACTTCAATACCGCTTAACAACACCGTGGGTACACTTGCAAAATACATTGAGATGCAGAGGAAGTTGTGGTTAATTTAAGGCTAAACCTAATTGTCGCAATCGTTTAACCTCAGGGCCAAATCTGCTGCTCCATTGTCAACATGACCTCTGCCCTAGTCAAAACGTTAACAGCGCTGGAGGATTTGCACAAGGAACAATTTGACCATGCATCAGTTCTATACTGCTCAATGACAGAATGATCTCACCATAAAGCCTTTTCCTGAGGATGTGCTCATCTTATTGTGTTTCAGAACATCCTTCAAACTACTCCAACCCAAAGTACCCCCATTTCTGCCGTTTGTACCCTGGATCTGTTCTTCGGTCATGACCCAGCCTTCATGACCAAAGTTGAGGTAGGAATGAAAACGTGCTCTCTTTTTGTCACAACAGTGCGATAAATTGAATGTAATAGTGCCACCTCAACAATTGGGACCACACCATATGAACCCAAGTTCAAAATTACTCAGTATTAATTTATTCTAAGCTGTATTGCAGCCTCTCTTTAAGTCGGTTTGTTAGGCCTTCAACCCAGGAAGTACATGATTCAAACAGTCTGGTTGTTGGAGGGAGGCCTGTTGTGGGATTAAAAAAACACCATTGGTAAACATTGGTTTAGTTTCAACAGTGTGTGTGTAACGTTTGTCAAGAGTCAAGATTCCTTCGTTTGTCATTTTTTATGCAACCACTAAACCATAGTATGTTTTCGCACGTCCAGTAGCTGATAAAAAAGACTTTCAAATTCTAAGCTCATAAATACAGCATTTGAAATAACTAAGATTACGCTGAAATATGCTTCAATTAAAAAACATCTCAAATTATTGTCAAAAGGATTAGTAGTTTAAAATATTTGAGGAACAGTGTATTGTTTGCAGTTCACCTTGTCTGATGAGGCAGTCTGATTGATTTGGGAAATAAGCTCTTTAACCAGCCAAGTAGTGCATGAACATGTATGTTTGTGGTAGACACACATTTCAGCAGGAATCAAAAAGCATGTCTGACGTGCAGGGCAGGAAACTGAGCTGTCTGGGTGCACCGCAGAGCAGTGGCCATGGTATTAGGTTAACATGTAATGCGTGGCAGTTGGTGTGGGAGTAGAGCCATGAAACTATAGCCAATGCTCTATATTTAACTCTGGATCCATTTTCAGCCCCAATGATAATCAGATAATTGTTAAAAATGTAAGTGACGCAGGATACCCAGAGGGACAAAGAAGCACAGACCGGCCTTGTTCTTAGCCTGAAATACAAAAACATCCCACCACATACTGACAAGCTTTGAGCAAAACCCACTACTGTACTGTATTTAAACATGTATTTCTCATTCCATAACACCCTGTGGTCCTAGTTAGAATATAATGAAACCTTTATTTGTATAGCATTTACAAGTGCTTTGACAGAAGAAACATCCAAACCAATACAATATAACATACAGTATATAACACGAGTGTAATAGTGAAAATAGAAGATGGCCACCTATACAAGGACAGAAAAATATTAATAATAAATGAAACAAATTTAGCAGATGACGGGTAAAAAGACGATTCAAAAGACAACACGCAAGAGTAGTAGTAGCAAGGATTGTGCGCAAAACCAAAGAAGGGGCGGGGGGGGGGGGGGTGGCACGCAAGTCTTGTTTGTTTGAAAGTAGTAATATCACCTAACTTGCTTAGACGCCTTTAATTAAGTATTTAAGTTTAGTTTTGAATCTCTGGCGTCATACATCTCAGATTGTTGAGAATTGTTCGGGGCGCCTGGCTAGCTCGCCGCTATAGCACACACCCATACGTAGGGTAGTCCTCAACGCAGCGGCCACAGGTTCACCTCCAACCTTCGGCCCTTTGCTGCATGTCATCCCCCGTCTCTCTCCCTTTTCATGTCTTCATCGTCCCTAAAAATAAAGTCCTCAAATGCCCCAAAAAATCATCTTTACAAAATATAATAAATAAATATTTTAATATATTAATATTTTGTAATTTTTTAAGATGATTTTTCAAAGAACATTTATTATATATATCTAATATATATATATATAGATATATATATAGAGAGAGAGAACAAAAATAAACTTGTAGTGTTCCTTTTGCATGTCCCAATACCTGCTTATTATTACTTTTTTTGTTTTGTTGTAGATGCCATTTCAGTTCAACGCAGCTTTAGTGTAGGTGGAAATCTTTTTATTACTGAAACAGTGTCTTATTAGCAATGTGGGTTTGAGGTACGCGGCCTTACATTAGAGCCTGCTAACTGGAGAGAGGTGACTAGAGGTCTAAAAATACAACAAGCATGTGATTACATCCATGATCCATCCTCGTATAAACCATGGAGTGGGTGGAGGATGCTGGCTGAATGGGAAAGAAAAAAAGAAAGAGCAAAGACACCAAGAGTAATGGGATAGCAGGGGAAGACAACTAAGGACAGGGACTGACATGCTAAGTCTGAATTTGGGCTCCAAATCACACAGGCCCCGAGGAATACTTGGATGTTTCTAGTTAACACACAGACACACACCTCCTACCATACCAAATTATCTCAAAGGAAAAGCTGGCTATTTGCACCCACGTGTCAGGTACTGCACGGGTACATACATAGATACTCACCATTGCCCCCACATGGCAAACAATCCAATAACCAACTCATGTACCGACAATGCCACCTCCAGACACACCCTGCCACGTTTCATTGATGGCACGCGGTTCCCTGATATTTGACAAAGACCAAAAATAACACCCTCACAACCTATTAGTACCACCAATAACGGCTGTATCTATTCATGAGCTGTTTCCGTGGAACAGTGGACACCATTTTTGTCATTTGTTGAGAAGGTGGGAGTCGGCTTATCCTCAGGGAGTTGAAGCAGCTGGCTAGTTTTCCTTGTTGTCAGCAAACAGAAAATGCATCAACCGCCTTGGCAGCTACACCACTGTGTCATGACGGGATATGGACGTGAACAAAAGGAAACAATACTTCTGAGCTTTGGAATCAAGGCTTTGTGATTGGCCATACATGCCCACCTTGAGGCCCTATTTTCCTCACGTGGCTAAAGCAAGGCGATGCAACTCTCGGCACAACTGTTACTCACTTGGTCCATTGTGGGGGGGGGGGGGAGGGGGACATTTGAAAACACTTCTGACCCATTATGGTTTTGGAATCTGTGGTTGTGTTGCCGTCTCAACGGCCGCAAAACGGAGACCTTTGACTACACCGACACTGACTCCAACGGTCCAAATTTTTCTATAATGGTAATACAGGTAATTATAATTAAACATAAAAGGCTTTGTGTTTTTCTGGAGAGTCAATGCAGGTACATCTTTACACAAACATGCATAGGTCTTATCAAAACTGCCGTGTCAGTTCTTTCCCCTTACAGACCCCTGCCATTCATTTGAGTAAAAGGAAATATGAGTCCACACACTATCAAATTAGAAAATCAGGCTAGAGCCAACAAAACTGCCCATCATCAGGGTAAGGCCCTATGCTTAATCTGCACTGGCACATACATTGGCCCCTTTACTTTCTATTAATCATAAAACCACGGCGCGGGTGCAGTGCAGGGTATACACAGATACCGCAGCACAGGTGCGTCTTTTTGCAGTCAGCAGCAAGTTTATTTCCTTCTTTTTTTTTAACCAGTTTTTGACATTTTCTAGACGACACATAATCAAGATAATTGACAATAAAAAGAATTGTTGGTTGCAGCCCGAGAAATCTTTACATGACTATCTATACAGTAGTATTCAGCTAACCGTTGTACCACACAGGAGAAATTGGGATATCACAATAACTAAACTCCATCCAGCTTCAGCCTCATTACAAGTAGTTCACTAATAGCCATGGGTTTTCCTGTACCAGAAACAGGGGCGGTGTTTGTGAGTAGGCTAGTGTGCGGGGAATAAAAATGTGGAAACATTTTACCCGGTTCCATGAAGTCTATGTTTGAACTGTTATGCAACGGTCTTATAATAAGACGAAATGTGCCAATTAGCCGTGGATATGACATGATTGAGTGAATGTTAATTATACAAGCTTATCATCATTGTCACTGCCGGCTCACTGAAGCCCTTGACAGGGTTTAATGATCAGGCTTAGCTGGATTTTGCTTCTTTTTTTGTTTTGTTTCCTCCATAATTGTTTTTTTCCCTGTGCCCCTGGGGGAATGTAATGGAGAAGATGAGGACAGAAAGTTCTCCTTAGAGAAAACCATTGTTACTTGACATACAAATGAAAGATGTGGGGGGGGGTACATTTGCATAAGATTGATCTCAAAGAGTGGCATAGAAAGAATCAGAATGAAACGTACTGTTGTGATGGAGTTTTATAATATACAGGGGCTAGAATACGTTTACACACCCATAGTAAAGTTGATTAAAAGAGAATAAAAAAAAAAATCTTTCGAATACATCTCAATGGTTTAATTCAAAACCTTTGGAAAATCCAACCTTTGAGGACCCTTGGTCTTTGGGATTAAAATAACCCCATTTCATCACTTACCCTTCACCATACTAGAGATTGGCATGATGTTATTTCAGTAGCCTAATAGCGGTTTGATTTCCTTAAAATCCGTTCGTTTGTTGTACTGAGCTGGAATGAGCCGCAAACCTAATATGTTGTCCTGAGTGTGCCCTTTCTGAATAGCGCTTCTGTCCCATGCCATAACATGTAATGGTTAGTCAGGCAAATAGTCTGGGAAAGTAGATTTACAGTGCATAGCGTATAAACCTAAAAGCATTGAGTGGATTTACCTGGTCTATGTGAAGGCGGTCCCTGGCGGATCTCTCTCCTCTGTTTCAGGTCAGTCTCTGTGGTGTCCCTGGACAATGCTACATACTCAACTT
This sequence comes from Etheostoma spectabile, assembly GCF_008692095.1. Lineage (NCBI taxonomy): Eukaryota > Metazoa > Chordata > Actinopteri > Perciformes > Percidae > Etheostoma > Etheostoma spectabile. The sequence continues at coordinate 36,835,919 of NC_045737.1, read as the reverse complement.
CCCGTTTGGTCAACTCCTAGTCAACACCAGAGACAACTTCAAGCTATGCTGTAATAAAAAATATGAGAGCATTTTGCAACAAATTCTATGAACTATTAGTCTGGCTCCGCCCTCCTATTCTACTTCCGCTCAATTTTAATTTTTCTTGAGTTTTTGGTACATTTGCAGGTTTTCCTCGAGTCAAATCTTAACTGGTCTAATCAGCGACAGAGGGAGTGGCTAGAACAATGACGTTGAGGTTGTGTGCTAGTTTGAGTTGTGTTTCCGTAATGCAAGCGAAGCCATTCGGGTCCGTTGTGGAACGCTGCCAATTATCTAGAAGTAAAAGCCCAGCCAGAAAACATCTTTGCTGAGCTGTGGGGGCCATGATGTTGTGGCCCTCCTCCCCACAGGTTCTGGATAAGTTTGATTTTTCGGCTCGCTCAGTCAGTGGTGAGGAGTTAGCTAGGCTAACGCTAGCGATGCATAAGCCGACGTCACGACCAGATGTTGGAGAGTGGCCAGACTCTCTGGATGAATAAATCAACCAGTTAGGTAGGACCTGCAGGACCAAGTCTGGTAGGACCAGGCTAATGTATCAAGTCTGGTAGACCAGGCTAATGTATCAGAGTCTGGTAGGACCAGGCTCATGGACCAGTGGAGTCTGGTAGGACCAGGCTAATGGACCAGAGTCTGGTGGACCAGGCTAATGGACCAGTGGAGTCCGGTAGGACCAGGCTAATGGACCAGAGTCGGTAGGACCATGCTAATGGACCAGTGGAGTCGGGTAGGACCAGGCTAATGGACCATAGTCTGGTAGGACCAGGCTAATGGACCATGGAGTCTGGTAGGACCATACTATGGACCAAGTATGGTAGGACCGGCTAATGGACCAGTAGTCTGGTAAGGACCTCGGCTAATGGACCAGTGGGAGTCTGGTAGACCAGGCTATGGACCAGAGTCTGGTAGGACCAGGCTAATGACAAGTCTGGTAGACCAGGCTAATGGACCAGTGGATGTCTGGTAGGACCGCTATTGACGCATGGCGTAGACGGTAATGGACCAGTGAGTCTGTAGACCAGGCTATTGGACCAGTGGGTGGTAGGACGGGCTAATGCCCAGAGTCTGTAACAGCATCAACCATCACTCTAAATCTAATTTCCAGAAGAAACTGCAAAGTCTATAAGATTGGAACATGACATACAACTTAAAGACATTTAGGTCACAGCAGTACTTTCTTTACTTTGCTGCCAGAAATCTCTGCAGCTATGATCTTTATGGTATTAGATCTGTCAAGTTTTTAGAAAAACACTAGTAAAAGATAAGAGTATAAGAGTTTCACATCTTTATTTTGGTGGATGTGTGTGTGTGTGTGGTGTGTGTGCGTGTGCGTGTGCGTGTTGTGGTTGTGTGTGTGTCTGTTTGTGTGTGTGTGTGTCTGTTTGTGTG
>NC_045737.1:36814015-36834466 GCF_008692095.1 Etheostoma spectabile | reverse complement strand
GTGTGTGTGTGTGTGTGTGTGTGTGTGTTCTGTGTACTCACAAGGTACTGCATAGCTATGGCTCGTCGCAGGGGTCCTGGGGGGCCAATGAGAAACACATCCTGGCCCAACAGGTCTTTCTGCATAATCCATCGTAGGTGCTGAACTACTGTCTGAGGTAAGGAGTCTGAAACTAGCAAACCCAAAACAAAATAATGTTTTAGTAACTTTTGTTGTATCTGTTGCTAACTGTCTTCCTCACATTTAATGTTTTGTCCAGACATCTCTAAAAAGAGGAAATCACATACTGTGTTTGACAGGAACCAGTTCGGGATTCCGGGGTGTTTTGAGTTTGTAAGAGATATCTCCAATCTTCACGGTGTTACCTGCAAACAATGGGTTAACCGATACATGAGAACATGAGTAGGGCTGGGTATTGAATTTGACCTTTCTTAGGCACCGACCGAATTGCCTCTAAATGTCTAAAGTCCTAATAAAATCCTCTTCATTCATTCCCAGTGTTCAACACCTAAGGATTAAATCTCATCGGCGTCAGTCAGCCAATGAGCTCTAATAATGCCGTAGAGACAGGCAGGAAAAATCAAAAGATTTTTGCCGTAATGTGTGATGTTATAATTTGTTTTTGTTTTTTTAATGGCTTTCATAAAATTGGGTATTGAAGTCAGAGTATTGGTATCAGTATCGAAATTCTTTGAACGATACCCCGCCCTATACATGAGAAAGTCTTTCACAGACAATTCTAGTAACAGCAGCATCAGTTTCCATTTATATTTGACTTTGTGGTTTACGGTATACCTTTGACACAGTAATAATAATAAAAAACTGTGGTTAATATATTGCTAGCTGGTAAGGGTGTGACGAGATCTCGTTTTACAAGATCTCGCGAGATTAAAACGTGACGAGATTTCCGTCGAGGTGGAAAAAGTTGTCTCGTGAGTGCGATTGTGATTCCGCGTGTGATGGGAGCAACAATACAGAAATTAACTATTGAAAGTATCCCCCTGGTAGCCAGGGGGCAACTTTTAAAAAAACACAAAATCATTGTTGGCAACATTTTGTGGAAAACTTCGCGATGGACGATGCCTATAGTTGCTTGAAACCGAGAACACTTGACTATACATATCTACTCAGAGAGGCCACAACAGGCCAGCTCAAATCTCAATCATACCTCCTCAGAGGCTCCACAGCAGGCCATAGCAACCAGGAAGCAGGGCATCATCCGAAGAGCTCGTCTGATATTCCGTGTTAGTCTTTCTTTGCTCTCTTTTTTTCAATGGCAATGCTTGAAATGAAAAAAGTTGTTTTCTATCTGTTGGCGTCACCTAATGTAGTTTTGAGAGAGCCAAACATACTGCTTTACTTTGGTTTATTGATACACGTAACTGTTGATGCATTTACAGTGTGGAATTTTTTTTCTAGATATTTACCTTACACATATTTTATTTTATTTATCACTGTTTAATTTTTCTTTATGTATCGTATTGTGGAAAGGATTCAGATGCCCCCTCGAAGTGAAATTTCAACAGGGCAGACGCCCAGTTGGTAGAGTTATATACAAACATGTATGCAAGCAGCACACATCAACCGAGCAAAGAGCTGCCTTGCACGTCCTATTACTTGCATATAATCATTAAAATAGTAACAAAAAAAAAAAAAAGTCAAATCACGATTCATGCATTTATTATGGATTTGATTTCAACACAAGAAACGAATGCACTACCACCTAAATTGTTTTTGCTTTTGTGATTTTTTTATTGTTCTGTGTTCAGGAGGTTTTGAATATAAAAAAAAAATAACAAAAAGAAACTAGTTTTCCCCCTTCCCCACTCATCAGTTCACATCAATGTTACATTCGAGATAGCTTTTAGTTTTTTTTTTTTTATTTTTAAAATCTGACGTCTCGGTCGTCCTTCGTCCATCCAATTGAACCCAAATCTCGGTGATGGCTTCATTGCTCTCATCTACGTGGAGTTGACGCGTCTCGTCACAAAGAAAAAGAAGAAAAAAGAAAGACAAACAACAAGCAAAACAGACGACGCAACCCCCCCTACTAGAATGCCGTAAAGGTCACTTACCAACTAGTATTACTCACACCGCACCAGCAGAAGCCAATACACTGGGTAAATACCCCTATACAAACATCCAACAGAAAGTTCACCCCCCTAGTCCCATGCCATGTAAACGTAACTCCTTAGTGGGATTAATCCCCCCAAAACCAGTATTCCCCTGCACTTCCATATTAGAAACCTTCTTTTACTAAACCATGTGTGCCACCATGACTGCAAATACAGATAAAGGCCCGTGTTGTATGAACATCACTTTTAGAATTAGAACATTTGCATTGATTGATGACTACACAGAGCTAAGCATATTTTTATGCAAAAACACAATTGAAAAAGGTCTTCCCCCGCATTTGAGTGTTTGAATCGAAACGTACTGGCTTGTTTTTGATACTAGTTTCTGCTCCGAGCACATTGTTCGATGCTTTCAGTTTCAAACAGTATTGGGTGACGCGTGCAAGAGAGGACTTGGAACAACATAGCTGGCTATTACTGAAAATTCCCAGCCACTGCAGTCACCCCTGCCCACACCGGTGCATCAGACACCCAAGGAACCGGTCCGTTCAGTTGGAAGGCTGCCTTCCCAAGTGCGCGGGACCAACCGACTCAAGACTATGCACCTTTGTCCCATCAATTGCCATCAATACCTACAACTTAGCACAGCGAACCTACTCATCCTCACAGAGTGGGAGGAGGAAACATAGGTTAGGGCAGAGGACAATACATATACATAAGACTACATATCCTACACACAGTACACAATACAATCGACAGTACATACATAACGAATAAAAATAGCATTAGCACACATACATACATATATACATATCTACAACATATATACATATAGTAATATAACATCATATAGAATTAAAATGCATATACACATCAAAGCATAAACATGACATACCATAAACACACCACCCCGGAAAACACATACCTAACCTACAACACGCAACACACCCTTAGGTCCACTGCATTTAAATAATTAAAAAAATCACTTGAAAGGTGTCACTACATACAGAAATTTCAAATTACTGGACTCCAAACTTTCACACTTTATACAATAAGTATTTCTTTTGCTTTGTTTTCCGCTGGACACATGGTGAGGCAGGACGGCTACGCTGCACACGCGGGATGGCAATATACTGGGTGCCTACAGGCTGACGCTACGACGCGCGCGGACGCGCAGCTGCGTATTCTACCGAGTGACATGGTTCGTAGGCTCCGGACTTGTACAACACTGGTGCTGAGGGAATGTTCAATTTCCTTGCGGAAGTCATCACCCAACCAGGGATCAATAAAGAAAGTCTAAGTCAAGTCTACTCTATTTTTCTGTTCAAGTTGGCTCACTGACCAGTAGCCTGGTGCAATACTATGTCACAATTTCTGGTGTTTTGTGATTGAATTATTTTTAATTTAGTTGTCTCTGCCACCAAATGGGTTGAATTCTGTAATTTGCGGATAGTTCTCAACATATGCTGATAAGGGGTAAAATGGTATTTGGCAGTGCACAAAAGTATCCTGAGGACTGAATCAATTGACTGCTGTGGAAATTACATATATTTCATATATGTAAAAGTAGCATTATTTTAGTTGTATTCAGCTATGTATCATTTATTATTTATTGTCATATAGCCTTGTGAAAAACTAGAAGTCAGACGCAGAGAGAACAGCTTCTCAAGTTGATATATTCCTGTTGTTTAGATAATAGACAGCTCAAAATGTTTTCTGTGCAAAAGGCATGCAGAGAACTGTCTGTTTTCAAGTGTGCACCAGTTTCTTCACCAACAAAGATGGCACCAGATGTAACTGCCAAGAAGCGTAGCGCATACCGGAAAGCGTTTCCTCCTAATGGGGAGTCTAGGCTAACAAGCCCCACCTTCCGTTAGCATATGCATTCCATTGACTCCCATTCATTTTGGTGTCACCTTGACAGCAATAACTTAAACATCTGAGCATTTAAAGAAACACATTTGTCCATGTTGAAACCGACAATTTATAAAAGGCTTCCATATATATATATATATATATAATAGAAGCCCCTTACTCATCGTTATACAGCCCCCTAGCAAACTGTCAAAAAAATATGCTTAAGGATTGTGTCATATGATCCTAAACACAGCACAACTTACGTTCCATGTAGAGTAATTACCGTATAGAGTCCGGAGAACTTGCATTCACCATATTTGACTTTAAGTTTAATTGACTTATATTAACTAAACATTTTAGTTATGCAGTATTAGCCTGTGCCTACTGTTAGTTTCCCCTAGCATAACCTAACGTCTCAATCCGTCCATACATCGATGCAAAATTGGGAGTGATATAATTTCATTTTTTTCTTAGGCACAGCTACCACAAGACTTTAAACAGAAGTTTCTTACTCACAAACTATGTCGTCAAGCACTCAGCTGTGAGGCTTTGGCGCCATAACGCTCAAGCACCACGGAAAAGTAACTTACTGGTCTCGAGAAATCATTATATTGCTTTGCTATGTGTCCACTCTTTGAGAGAAATTCAAATCAATAAAAAACACAACAGACCGAGAAAAACAAGATAGAATTCTTTTACTGTCTCTGTTAACTGCGATGTTTTTGAACGACCCACATACAAGCTTCCTGATGCCATCTGGTCGATCTGTTTTTCACGGCGCACAAGTCATAGGGTAACTATAGGTATTCTTAACCGGTTCCTGTCCCTAAGTTTAGTTGTGTAAATGATTTCTCTATTAGTGGCTCATTATGTATTTATGTAGGGTTAGTCGTGATTTCGTGCATCAGAGTTTCTTTACGTTTGTTTGGTTTAGAACCAGTGAATGAAGACACGGGTTTAATTGTGAATGTGGTGTAGCGTGTGATTAGATTACAATATCCTGTTGTTTAATCTTACATTCCATGGCACTTGCATATTCCTGTGAACTAGTTAGGATACAAACAGTTTTTTTAGTAAAAACAGGAATTCATGAATCAAAACATAACAAACACAGATTAGATTAAGAGGCATCCGTTTTCTTACAATACGCGCATGGGGTAAAAACCTACAGGAACGGTGTAAAAAAACTCCTCCTGATGGTGATGTCCTGGTTCTCTCGATGTATGCTTCTGTGAAAACGGGAGGGAAAGAATTTCACAGCGGCTGCGTAAATTCTACCACAAGTTTCTCAAAACAAGATGTGTAGAACTACTGATTATAGGCTTAAGGTTTGACAACATGACCACTGGGCTTACCGTCATCGCTCACGGCCAAGGCTGAAAACGGGACGGTAGCTCGTACCTTACCATCCGTCCTTCAATCTTTTACCGTGGGCTTTAACGCTTTAGACTCCCATAACTGGTCACTAGTTAAGACGTCCACTCTGCAACAAGACGCAAGGTGGTGTATCCATGACTAAGTGGCTTATTGGTACATTTGTTGTCAAAGATCAATAGTTACAGGCCATCAGCCTTAACTTCCTCAAAGGGGAGTTGATCCCGCGCACTGCTGTTTAAAAGGGAGACGGTTAGCTTTCCGTTGATACGATTATGAGGCCCCATCGCCACTCAGTTAGCGTTACCATGCACCATTTGACCTTACGTACGTTGGCATTTATTCGATTGAAACCCTTGTAACATGCATGGCACATCTTTTCTTCGTCGGGTTTTTCCCTTTGTAACACCTGGTTCAGACGCGGGCAGGTACCATAGGACCGTTGCTGCAGAAGTTTGACCTCATGAGCCCTCCACACCAGTCCGTCTCTCCCCAGGACAGCACACCCGCACGGCCCGCAGTCGCTACATCCTGGCCAGGCGACCAGGGTACAAGCCGCGGCTAGCTTCGAGTGCATGATCCTAAACTACTACGTTCTCACCAGCGAACACAGTGGCACGATCAGTCCACGAACGCGCAGCCATCAAGGTCACAGCTGTGATCCAATAATCAGACTGTCAGCCTCTCATTTGTGGGAGTCGGAACTATCAAAAAAAGTGGGACAAACTGGTCCGTGGGTAAACGTCTTCCGTACTGTTGTTTAACGTTTGTTTTTTTCCAGTTCTACGGCATTCTGTGTGACTGGTAATATAAATAGGAATAAACAGTGTCTAAATATAATTAAAACACATTATTTTATTTAGGTAAAAAACCTGTGAAATTATAAATATTTTCGTAATACTTTGAAATACATATTAATTAATTCTGTTTGCAACGGGGAAAATCTAAATCCACATACCTTTTCGGAAAACGTATTTTTACAACCGATCACAAAAGTGCTAGAGAGTTAATCTAATAACATATATTTTTTATTTTTAAATGATAAGATTGTTTATGATTTAACCATACCCAACCAACTTTCTGTGTGTCTGTTGTGTTTTCCCCTGTTAAAATAATGATTTGCTTTACAAAGACACCACTTTTAGTTCTAATTGCAATGCTATTTGTCTATATTTTAAACTCCTTAAGTGTTTCCCCTAACCCAGAGTCAACAAAAGATCCACACTTTTTTACAAACACCTTATTTGTTTGACATATAAATGACATTTTCAATCTCAACTTATCTTTTCTTTTGTTTCAATACCACACCCAACGGTTGACTACCAGCTAGTTTTGTACGCTACTTTTTGTATACTCGAATGTCAGTAACCCTCATCAATTGGTATAGCATTTAACATGGTATTTGACTAATAATTGTTCGAGGTGATAACCGCAGAACTTAATGAAATGAATTCGAACTAAATAGATTTCATATCAGGGAGGCGGTGTTGGAGATGAGATATGGTTTGTTCAGGAATACTGATTTGAAACCAATAGTCAATTTACACTTTGAAATTCATGAAAGGTGTTTTATTTGCAAAGGGCGTTGCATGGGCTCTTTACTTGTTTTACTGTGGAAATTAGGTTGTAAAAAGAATATTTTCCTATGATATCGACATATTATTAAAAGGGGTCAAAATTTGACCCGAAGATAACACACAACAGGAGGGCATTACAAAGACTAAAACAGTTTGCACCATGGACAGGAATACACAATTGTGAATGAAATGTAAGATGATACCCTCCACTATTAAATCTTATAGGCATAACTGTAAAAACAAAAAATGAAAAAAGATAAAACAAGAAGAATGCAGCGTTAAAAACAAACAAAGTGCCACTACGCAAAGCACAAACACAAAAATCAGATATGTACAATTTAGCAAAGACACACATAAACACTCAAGACAGAAGCAGTCCAAATAGCTCAGGAGAAGTTGTCAAATCAAACGAAATTTAGAATTTTGGGGGGGGGGTGGAGTGTGTGATCTCATATAATTTATCACAATTTTAGGTAATATCCACATCAATGACGTCTTGGAGTGAGCCGCGCATACCTTGTCACTGGATTTGTGAGTTTAACCGTCGGAGTGTTTGACATGTTTGCACGGGAGTGCATGGCAAACGCTGATAGCGGCATCGGCTACGGCCCCAGTCGCGCACAAACCAGCCGGGGAACAGCGAACAAGTGAATGCGCACGGCGGCGATGAAGAGTGGCGGCGTACGCACGTGGCGTTTTAGTGGATAGTTCAGGAGGGACGACAGGCGAATCAAACCCCACATCTTTACACGTGAGGTGAAGTGCAGGCGGGTCAGGCATGTTCCACCCCTTATTATTGCCGTCTTCTCTCCCGAGCGGACGCCGAACCCATCAGTAGTCGTCTGCCAACATACTCCCGCGCGACCCGTCGGTAGGAACTGGTTTAAGAACTGTCCTTCAGGCAGACCACATTTCCACTCCCCCAACAACATGAAACAACCGTACATCTTAATTGTGTGTTAAGAATTGTCTTATTACAGAAGTCCTTAAATCCCTGTCTTTATTGCAGTATGTGGAACCTGTGGTGGCACGCCGGGTTCTGAATACAATCGTTTGTTTTTTAATTGTAGATTGTCCTAATGCTGGTTTGTTTCAATTTTGTTTTGTTGAAACACAAACATCAAAAACTCATTTACATGTTTTCGGTATCTGTCACATTAGTGACTTTAAATAATAAGATATTAGTTCTATTTCCTTGGATTTATGGTTACGAGTATGTGGATGTGGTTTCTTCGGTGCGTGAACGCGTAGGGTCAATTATCGATACGAGGATCCTCGTCTCATACATGCTCCTTCTCTTCCACTTCCCACACATTCAAGTTCTTGGGGTTCTCATTTCATTCGCTCAAAACAAATTCCGCCTCTTGAATTCTTTCCCCCTTACAACTGTACTCTTACTCTTCAATCCTTCTCATTGGACGCGTCAGACAAAAAAAAAATACCCTTCCCATCATTACTCGAAAACATTCCGCTCATTCTTCTTCTCCCATTGCCGTTCTCTTCTCAATATTAATCTCTATTTAGTCATTCTTCGTTTTCTTATATTCATTCATTTTCTCCTTCTTCTTACAACCTTATCATTCCCTTTAGAGTCCATTGATTATCTCCATAAACTTCTTAGACTAAAAGGATATCCTCCTAATCCTTCTTCTGTTATTGTTAACGTTAACTGACCTCGTTTCGTTCATACTTTCTCCGGGGAACAATTACTCTTCTCTATTATCTATTTAGTTTAAAACACACTCTTTTCTCATTCGAAATGATTCCTCTCTATCCTCTTTTTACTATCTCCTTAATTCATCCTATTTTTTAGTTTCCTTCTCAACACTCTCTCTTGTTTGATTCTCTTCAGCATTTCTTTTCTCACGCAAAATTTTCACCCCACGAAAGTTCCCTTCTCTCAATATCAATTACTCTTAATTCTCTTTTAATCTTCATAAAAGTCTGTTCCCTTACATTTTCTTTCTCACTCATTCTCATCCCCTTATCATGCCTTCATCTGTCTTGACTCCGAATTTCAAACACGTTCGAATTATCTCTTATACTCACCATCAATTTAAGCCTTAGATTTTCTCTCTTTAGAACTCATTTTTTAACTGTCTGTTCTCTTCTCTTTTCTTATGCCCTTTTCCCTTCCTCCTTCCTTCCTCTTCTTTAGACCCTTCTCTTAAAATTCTCTTCGTCCCTTCTCTTCTCTTCTCATGTTCCCTCCTTCTCCTTGTACTTTATCACTTCTCATTCCTTCCACTCTCCAGATCTTCTTACATTAAAAGAGCAACAATTTAAAGGAAGCTCACCCTTCTCTTCCCCTTCTCCCGATTCTGTCTCTTCTCTTCGCTTCATGTTGCTAGTCAATACGATGGGGGTAGATCTTTTCATGAGTTTTTTCCGATATTATGGTGCGAGGCAACCATTGATCCGTACATATTGAATCCAAATCATTTCGTCTGGCTCACCTGTACGGCTTTTTTCGCTTCAGTTGCATCTAAGACAAGCTACGCACTTACTCAAGACCGTAGCCGCATCATTGGGACATAAAATGGCAATATTTAGAACGTGGTTATCGTCGATGAACAAATGCTGCCCAATCGACATTTACAAAAGCTCACAGTATGCGGCCATGTAGTAGCCATAGCGTCCATGTCACTATTCACCAGACAAATGAACCAGTCATGATATGACGGGACGAACAAGGCAGGTCTGTTTCTGTGGACTACAGCCTCTCCCGGTCTGATATCGTGCTGGGTCACCCCCCTGAGTAGCGTTGCAGGTTTTTATTGATCATCTGTGTGGTTAGATCCTCTTAAAAATAAAGTAGGCATTAGGCATCAAAGTCTATTGGACGAAAAACAATTAGAGTGGTTTGATTTTTGTTTTTTTGTTCAACTGACTCCTATGCCGTGTTTGTGTAAGTGCAGCCGCTGAGGGTGCCCTGCCACGGACATGTACCCGCTGTGGAACGGATGGCTGAGGCGGGGCTCTGTACGCCTCAGATCTGGACTGGCCGTGCTGGCTGGAGCCACAACCATCACCGAGCAGGGATCTAAAGGGGGGTTTATATGCTAGCAAGCTGTGGAGACCCATCCCATGTGGCCGACAGCGACATGCTCCATCCCGCGTGCGTTTACCCACGCCCACACACACATCTTCCGGGACTAAAACACAGAAGCTTTCTTTGTAACAGAGAGAACAGTGAGAGTTACAGTCGATGAGAGACGCTTCCAGCCGGCTGACACATCCTTTGTCTCCGCGAGAGGAAGGGAAGCGGCTGGGAAGCCGGGGGGGGGGGGCCCGCAAGGCTAACCCGCGAGGGTGTATCTCCCCTCGCAGGAGCGGAAAGGGCACGTGTCCAGCGGCTTTGTGGGTCCATGCCCCAGATGGGTGGGGGCTTGTCGCCAGGTTCCGGTGTAGAGCGGAGGAGTCCTCTGACAGCAAGAAGACGAGCAGGAAGGCCCCCACAAAACACTGCATCCGGAAAGTGTCCACTCGAGGACAGACGGGAGCATGGTAAAGCCACCCCTCTGTCTCTTCTTGGTACTGAATATGGATGCTTGAATATTGTATTTATGCTGAGCAGACCTCCTACCTACTAGGCCTAGGGGCCACTCTATGGAGATGTATTGGTGTGGGGGTTTGTTGGAAGTAGGACATAATGGTCGACTGGTAGATGAAGCCAGGTTCGGTGGCTTTATGCTTTAAAGGCTTACTAGGACAAGACAGAGCTCGTCGCAGCAGTACTACAAAAGAGCCCACGACTTTATCTGTTTTTCACCTTTGTATTAATTGGATATGAATAAAAACAGACTTGTCCACAATTTTGCAAAAACTTGCTATCAACCTGTTGACTTTTATATGGTTAGTATGTACAAATACAAAGTGTAAACTCAGTAAGGTATCATGGATTTATTTACAAGAGAAAACACATTATAGCATTCTTCACGCTCCTCTTTATGTTACGTAACGTAAGTGTCGTTTTGACGATGACAGCACGTATGTAAACAATATAAATGGAGATTGAATTCAGCGTAGAGCTAATATACAATAAGTTTCACAAATAAAACACAGGTAAACATCGCTGCATCCCTGCGTTTGACATGCAGTAAGAGGATAGATGAGCTACCTCTGACATCTAAGCTATTTGGCCCACTTTATCTACTACAACTGTTATAGTGCCATCCTCCCACATCCGTGGATCCCTTAAATTATTGACTGCCCCCTGCACCCCATCTACTTATTCAGCATGGTAGAAATTTAAGACTTGGGACACAGGAATGTCTGTCCTACCTCTATAATCAATTCCACACCACCATGGGTATGTGCTACCTAGAGATATGTTGCACGGCTGCAACTACTATTATAAATCTTTTTTTTTCCTCATTCATTCACTTCTCCAATAACTTTTTTTTAACAGTTTTGTCTGCAAAATGAGAACAAATATGACAATTGCCCATCAGAAGTTACTGGAGCCTAATGTGAATAATAGTTTTTTGTCAACTTTTAAAAAAACTCAAAGATACTCATTTGTAAGGTGGATAGAGAAAATAAGGATAATCCTCCTTAATGAAAGAAAGCTAAAACAACACTTTTTGGCAAAGTTGTTAGTTAACAGTTACAGCATTATCATTGTTTCACTTTTAGTTGCATTTATTTTGGCTGTGGGTTTAGGGGTTCTTACTTGGTTGTTACTTTCGGACCATTATTATTACCATATCTGTGTCTAAAACTTTGGAATAGCGAGCAGATAGTACATAAAATAGGCTCAAAAAGCTTAAGAACAAGACTTGTTAAAAAAAGTCCCTGGGCGAACACGACTACAATTGTTTATGTCTGTGATGTATGCCTCACATAATTTTACATTCAGTCTGCTTAGGGTGCCTAAAATAGCTGGGCGCTGCACCTAAAGCCTTATAATAGTAATAATACTGTTTGTCTCATATCAAGACAGTCTAAAGGATGATCTAGTATAACGAGTGCAAGTGTAAACACAGACCAGCACTGATCACTCTGAGAGTTTTTATTGTAAGTTGATTTTTCCATGCGCGCAATGATTCTTACCTCGCCTGTTTCCTCTGAAGTTACAGCATGTTTTAAAAGTGGATTGAAAACAGCTGCTATCGGTCCTGGTGTACACTCTGAACTGCTGCAACGTATACATGCTAAGGAGAGCACCCAGATAATCAGTCCTGCCAAACTAAACTGAAAGGCTACATGCCACACTAGTTCATGCTGCTATCACAATAGTATGAAGCACTGTCTGTTGTATTGTGTCACGTTTTCAGCACGGTGACTTGTGTTTACAAAAGTCTCAGAGTTGTGTCCGTGTAGATCAGTGTTTTTTTTCGTCGTGTGTGTGTGTGCTGATAGTTACTATGTGATCATGCAGGCTCTGACTCACTGCAGTGTTGTTCCACTGGGTTGTTTGCTTAGACTGTGTGTGTGTGTGTATGTGCGGTGCGCATGCATGTTTCTTTGGCCATCACGTTGTGTAGTGTCTACCCTTCTCCTTCCACTAACTCTCTGGTTCTTTGGTTGCCGACAACAACCACATCTTCACTCCTCTATTGGCCGACTCCATGGCAATGCTGCCTATATGACAGCTGTTAGGTTAAACGGTGGACATTAAACTCATCAACTATCCTCCATCTCTGATTCCTCTCTGTATTTCCATTTAGTTTTAATTTGGGAAAAATTTCAACATGTTGAAACTACAGATACTATATATATTAAAAAGCCCTTTTTTCTATAAATTTTTTTTTTCAATTTTTTCCTAGAGTTTGCAACCTTAATTAAGATATTTGAGAATATTTCATAAAACTCTTGAAATATACAGTATCTTTTGTAAAAAAAAAAAGAAGAAAAAAGATTTGACGACTCGTTTGTTAACATGGACATTAGACTGCAGTGAAAGTCTTAACTCCGACAGAATGGAACTCTGTTGCTTCCTTTGTGTCTACTTCTCTCGGCAGGTAAGCACATGGTGCAGCTGAAATCATCACGGCTGTTCGTAGCCAACCTTATCTTGTTTAAAGTCACTTATACACCCATCGGCAAATCAATATTCGCAGCTGTGGATAGTTGTTGTTGTTGTTGTGGCTAAGCTGAGATGAGATATTGGGATCATTTGATGTTCTTCTCTTGTCAGACCAGAAGGTAATGGATTTGACCGCACACAGAGAGGATTTTGATACTCTATCACTTGGCACCCAACCCATCATTTCCTCTCCTTCTTTCCTCATGTTGTAAATGCCTTACACTTGTTGTTGTGAATCCGTTTCAGCCTTTAATTGGCCTACATTAGGACCAAACAACATTTGTGGATCAGACTACGTATTGCTCAAACATGTGAGGTTGAGTCTTTTAAATAGTCTTGTCCTCTCCTGTCATCTCCACGGTCAGCCCGCCCTGGTGTTTTCAGGGTGTGCGTTTGAGTGAGGAGGGCTTATGAACCTTTGATAATGCTGTAGCTTGTGATTGAAAGCAAGAGCTAATTGCGTACCGGAGCCGCGCTGCCGCTGCTGCTGATGCTGCTGCTGCTGCTGGGGGACTTAGGAAACTCTGCATAACTCCTCTATAAGTGTTTTAAACCTTATAGACAGACTTAGGGGCTGATATTTGCGGGCAATCAGGGGTCCTTCTCAAGAAATCTCATAAAAAAAAATGCAATCACATCATTGGTGGACCATTCTTATTACCAATTTGTTCCCAAATGTTGCAAACGGTGGAGCAATTTACATAAAATACAATTAAAAAGCTTAAAGACAGGACTTCGGATAGCTCAGTTGGTAGAGTGGGCAACCATAGATAGCAGATTGTACTCCCCCGAGCAGGGGCCTGGGTTCAACTCCACCTGTGCCCTTCGCTGCAGTCATTTCCCTCCTTCTCTCCCCTTTACTTTCTTCATCTCTATGTCAAATAAGGCCTAAAAATGCCACAAAAAATAATCTTAAAGACTATGCTTGCTAAAGAATTCCCCGGTGACCACTCACAATCATTATTAATCATTATTCATTTATTAACATTCATTTGGCTTACGTGGTGCCCAAAATGGCTTGGTTTATGATAGAAAAACCACTGCATGCATGTAGAATCATTTCAGATCAGCAAGATTTCCCACAGTGGGGTGATTTGGATGAGGCAATGTCACAATATCTCCTCGGGTCCATTGTTTTCCATACATTGGAAGAAGTGACACACTGTGACTTACACTTATGGGAATACAGACTTCTTGGATAAATAGTCTTGGGATCCAATTGGATTGACTCAATTGGTGGATATTGTTTTGTGTTTATTTTAACCTTTATTTACGCATGAAGCTTTTGAATCCTTTTTTGCAAAAGGATCTGCCAAAATGGCAGCATTGGGTACACAAAATTCACATGCTGATGGTCTGCCCTTTTTTTAATATTGCTTATATTGTTTCATATGGAAGACACTCTGATAGGTAAGCATTAGCAGGAGAAACATTACTCAAAGTGTTGTGGTCTTTGCCCACTCAGATGACTTGTACTTCCTATGAGAAAACTAGGCAAACGCTTGTTGTTCCTCCTTTCTGAAAGATTGGGCGGATTTGCACATGATGATAGGTTTTTAGGAAACACAATGCTGCGAATAAGAATCTCTATTTCTAAATGTGTTGCAATGGCTCCCCGTTTACCTTGCCAGTTCGTATATCTCATTCTCTAGCCTGCAGAAATAGTCACTAATATTATTATTACATAATGTGGCACTGCACCAATGTACTTTTTTGTCCAAGCTGTACTAATCCACTTACATTAATTGTTTTGAAAATGCTTGCCTACACAACATTGTTTAACATCCCCTGGCCTGATACCCACTCACACATGTACTGTATACTACTTGTATTGTGGTACCAGTTTGCACAAAGGAGATCAGAGACAGGGAATTACCCTCCCCTCACAACTACTGGATGTGTAATGTTTCCCATCACCTGGGGACATGTAGTGGGAGTTGGAGGAAGGGTACAGAGTTACAATTACACCCAACAGAGAGGACACTATGCCAAACCAGCTACAGGAGATGGAAACGTGGGAGAAAAAAATGTAGTTGAGAAATGGAGAGATTCAACACGTGGTCGTCTCTCTGTAAGTCTACTTGATTGTGCCGCCTCCACAGGCGGTCAGTCGCACTGACAAATGACAACATGATTCAGTTAATGGAGGTATAACAGAGCCTAACTGCAAGGAATGGTGAATGATGATGATCCTAAGACAGAGCCATTCAGCATCCACTGAAACAAAGAACGATAAGTGAGAAATCTTCTTCATGGACCAACAATTACTGTCACAGCATTTAGTCCTATCAGTCAGAGTTCAATTTGCCAGACAGGATAGGTTATATCTGGCAAGACGGATCTTGCTCTTTTTTTACTGCAATGTATTTCCTTTGGTCCAACACTTAGAAAGTAAGTTTGAATATGTGCGAGAGAGAGATGAGAGATGGGTCTTTCTCTTAGGCCCAACAGGAAGAAAATAAATCCCTCAGCAGCAATATTAGTGGAGGCCTTATATTTGGGATACAGAGCTTTTAATGCCCAACAAGGCTCTGATGACTCCACCTCAGGCTGGTTGTCATTCCATAGCTTTGAGTCTTTGAGTTACCCATTTTGAAAATACGCTATGTGCTCTCTTGCTTCATTCTGTCCCTTCCAATATGAGCTGCAGCCAGTTAATCTTAGAAAGAATGGAAACAGGAGGAAAAAGCTAGCCTGGCTCCACCCATAGGCATAGCTTTAATGGGGGATGCAGAGGACAGGTCCCCACCAATATTTAGAAGATGTAGATTTGTCCCCCTCAAAAGTATGATTGTTTTGAAACAAAGTCCATAATGTCCCTTTTCACGACTTTAGTGACACTTTTCAAATGTTTTCAAAGCTCACTAACGGAGACAGCTACGTATTATAGGATGTTTTAGCCTACCGTAAATGTTTCTGTATTTTAACTGTGCTACACTTATATTTGTTTTACAGGCGAAGTCCAGGTTAAGAGGTGCTGCCAGAAGTTTTCTGTTTATTTTACAGATTTGTTTCTTAAAATGCAGAGAGAGTGTGTGCACGCTGAAACATTGTAGGGCCACAACCCCCAGAGCACCGGTTTATAATGTGTGGCCCCCCCCTATGTTAAAACAAAACCTACCCCTGCCCTATCAGCCTGCCCTGTTTGCTTAATCCACGTGACATGCTGGAGTCCCCGTTGGTTGCTTGGTAACTCACGGTGTCCGCCAAGACTCAAGAAAATGAACTAACCATCCCTTAAAACCACACACTTCATTGTTTCTGTGCCCATTTACATGAGTAAGCATAAACATCCGTACCAGAGGACGATTTAGTACCTAGCACAGTACACATGATAGCAGAAGATGAATAAGTTCCTGTTTGAACTTCAACAAGAACAACGTTTTTTACAGTCATTTAGGATCGTCTAGAGCATCTAAGGACTCTGGAACTTAGTATTTGTATATCATTGTAAACAAATATGTTTTTCAAAGTAAGGAAAAGACATTTGAAGACGACACAGACAGGGATTGACAATTTTCCCAATTTTGTGATGTTTTCGTTAGACAAATGATTAATTGATTGATCGAGAAGTAAACAACAATCGTCGATAATGAAAATAGCTTAGTTGCAGCCTATTATGTTCCCACTTGACCGATGATGATTGGGGTTTTGTAGCAACTTCAACCATGATTGGATTTGATGGCAAGAATGGTGGATGTGTGAAGTGGATCCTACAACTCACAACCTTCATAATTTAGGACTAAATTAGCACTTCTGTACCTCTCTGAGGCGTTGCCATTTGAAGATCGTTAACCTCTTTGCATTTGAACACTTTTATAACAATTAGTAACCAGAAAAGGAAGTGGAAAGTTAAGCATTTTTATTAGATTATTAATAGAAAAGCTCAGTGAGGCTCA
Organism: Etheostoma spectabile; assembly: GCF_008692095.1. NCBI lineage: Eukaryota > Metazoa > Chordata > Actinopteri > Perciformes > Percidae > Etheostoma > Etheostoma spectabile. Next base: position 36,817,653 of record NC_045737.1, on the reverse strand, counting down.
GGAGCGATTGGTAATTGGTTTAAATCCCAGTGGCTACGTGGAGAAGTTGTAAAGTGAGAGAGAAAGCTGGTATAAGGAGTCTATTGGTGTGACATCTAGATAGCCCTATCTTAGTTCATAGATGGTGAGGTCCTCCATGAACTAGCTATGATGGGTAAGTTCATGACTGGCTGTTTGTCTGGGTATCGTCAAGCGACAGGACGTCAGGGCCGCTCTGCCTCTCTTCATTTAGCCTTTCAGGGACACTCTCGCTCTGCCCGTATCCACCAACCACAGCTCTGGACTCATTTGAACTGCCTTGTCCATTGTATAAGCCTGTTGTGTGTGTGTGTGTGTGTGTGTGTGTGTGTGTGTGTGTGTGTGTGTGTGTGTGTGTGTGTTGTTGGTGTGGTGTTGTGCGGTGCGTGTGTGTGTGTCACCCCTGTCAGTGGCAGGCAGAGTGTGGGATATAGGTACATGGTGCTCAGGTTACTCATTTCTCTCTGCACAGGACTCACTCTTGTCTCACATTTAGCAGAAGTGAGAGCAGCACAGAGCAAGCTGAAGGACTATATTATAGATCACTTCTGGCCAACTTGGCAACAGGAAGAGATATAGAACAAGGAAGGAACTAAGAGGCCAGGAGGGACAAAATAGAAAATGAGACGACCATCTCAGTATGAAGTCCTGCTGGGCTGCGCTGGAAGGGCATAGAGAATTTAAGTTGTACTTTTTGGTGTGACTTTTGGTGCTTAGAGTCTGACTCTCACTTCAGTACGCTTCGCTCCAAGACAAACTCTCCGGTGTGAAAAGCTTGACTGCGTTTGTGAGGATTCAATGCAGTTGCTTAAATGACATGAAACACTAAGCACCACTATATATATATATAAATATATATTATATATATATATATATTATATATATATTATATGCTTTTAAACACATTTATTATTTTTAAGTTGTTTACAATCAAGCCCCAAAATATACTTTTGAACACTTGTTAAAATTAGCTGATTCATAAGAAATTAAGTGAGCCCTGATGGCTACACTCCAAAATATGACTAACGCTCAACGCAGTTACCTGAGACGCTACGACCTGACTGATCCTGGTCTCGCCTGTTTCCTCATTTCTTTCTGGCCACCTTTTCTTGGATTTTTGGTGTACTGAAAAAAGATAAACTAATATTGTATTGTGAATACTAGTACAGCTCATACTCTGCTTGTGTAAAGAGCCAACTCCCAGCTTACAGATGCAGCACACGGTTCCGTTGTTTGCTTCAATCTGTCATGAGGTTTATCAGTCTTTGCTTTCTTGCTGTGCGTTCCCACTCTTACCTCCGTGGATTAGCCGTCCAAGCTGCTGATGCGTACAGTTTACACGATGTATATACAGTAGTTCACGTGAGCGTGCAGTGTTTTTGCATGTTTAGTGAAGAACCATTACCACTCTAGTAGTTTTTCTTTAAGGGAATGTGGATCTTTCAGATCATTTGAGGAATGCCTATGTTAGCACTTTTCACATTTCATCACGTCATGCAGTAACAGGGACTCTCCTGGTCGGTCTTGGTCTTGCATCCCCAACCACTCAAAGTCTTGTCTTGTCTTGGTCTGAATACATTCTGGCTTGGCAATGACTTGGTCTCGGTTTAGGCAGTCTTAATACACACTGCTGCCCCGTGTTTCTAAATGATGATTCTGTTCAAATTGCTTTATGATATCTCTGCGCACTCGTAACCTCTGATTTCATGTTTAAATGATGACTTCATCTGCCTTGCCGCTGCATTTCGTCCCGCTTGATGATTGTATGTTGCTGGAAAAGCAGCTCAGCCATATAGGGATGTCAACATTTAGGTATCACTTAATCCACTGCAGGAATTGGTCTCCTGCAGGCCGTAACTACGGTGAAGGGGAGCAGGGAATGGGCTAGGGATAGACAGAGAATTGACAGTTTGTCTCCTGTTGTGTTGTTCACACTCAGTATCATCATCTATGAGCCAAACAGACAGGGAACTTGACGTGAAGATTGTGTTGATACAGGTTCCATTTTGAATACGTTATCTCAACCATTATGGTGTGCCTTTTATAAGCAGGAACCCACGGTGTCTGCCTTTTTAAGTGCATTGCCAATTCAAGAAAAGTACTCGAAATCACTAAACTGTGAAAACAGTTACAGTAAAACATTTTCTCAAGGACCTTTATAAGGAGATTTTAAAGTACTAAAAGAAAATGACTGAGGGACCCATAACTTACAAATATCCCGCTTGATTTCAACCTTGTTTAACAGAAAGTGTTGTTGGACAAATTGGCTTGAAAGAGTCTCATCAAGTCTATAATGTGCTTATGGAAGTGTAGGAATCATGTTATTTGGGAACATGGAACACTAAGCTTTTAAAAACGCTTCAGAGTAAAGTTTTTAGCGTCAATCGGCGTCAAATGAATGGCTGTCAAAGGGATGTCTAACGTGGGGTGAGGCTTACTAGCATAATAAATGGCGAATCAGAGCTAGATGCTTTGCGGCGGTTGGTTTACCCCCTTGGTTCTATACCAACCAAACAAAGTGAGTTTGAAGGAAAAGACACAAATCCCTCATCTTTTAGATTGCGGAAATAACCAGAGAATAATTGGATTTTGCTTTAATACAGTGATTGAAAACAATGCTTCCAGTTATCGAAATTGTTTTTTGGTCTATCAACAAATTGTTAATTGACTATGTTTCAGATTGTACTTAAGCTGTTTGGCAGTACAGTACTCTATTTCTTGTTGTGGATATTTTTGTGATGATTATTCTACATTAAATACATTCCATATCCCCAACAAATCGTTTTTCTCAAGCGAAGTGCAGAAATCTCAGCCAAAAATATGTCAAACCTTAGCAAATAACGTAATCTTTCAATAACCAAACACGTTTTTGTAATTTGGGTGAATCACCACAATCGAGGACTACTTCCTGTAATGAAACAGTGAACGTTACACTTATAAAAACAGTTCCTTTTTTATCTGTGGTGATGATTCTATGTGATTCCCTTTGGCTCTGCATCTGACACTTCATCCACTGAGTGTGGTGGTGTGCGTGCGTAACGTGTGTGTGTGGGTGTGTGTGTGTGGTGTGGTTTGTTGGTGGGGTGTGTGTGTGTGATAAGTCAGGATCCACAGTGAGCCCTGTAAACTCTGCAGACAGTGTTTTTAAGTTTACACCGCTGGTGGGGCAGGAGTCAGCTTTAGGCCTCTGTCTCTGTTTGTAATCTCCGCCCTTTGAAGCAGCCTTCCTTTGCTATAACAAATGCTCTCTACATTCTGTGTTTGTGTTTATGTGTTTTTACTCGTTTCCAGTGTCCACTGCAAACAAGAACGCCCATGCCACAGTCCTGTATTTGCGCTGTAATGCCAACAGTGTTGTTTGTGTGTTCATGGTGTGCAAGATGAATGGTGGTTGTAATGTGATGAGTTTGTGTACTGGTAGATGTTTTTGATTTACTGTGACACAAACACCGACCCACACTACACACACGAGAGAGAAGACAGGGAAATCTTGTTTCTCTTTTGTCTTTCCGGCATGTTAGCTTGTTTAAAATAAATTTAAATCCATTTCCACTCTCCCATCTGTTCCCGAACAACCTCTAACTTATCATCTCTTTCTCTTCCCTAGGTTACACCAACCA
>NC_045737.1:36801106-36813990 GCF_008692095.1 Etheostoma spectabile | reverse complement strand
AACCCAATCTCGTGATGCGTCTCGTCTCGTGGAGGAAGCGTCTCGTCACACCCCTACTAGCTGGTAAAGGTACTTCAACCCACGCAAACATGGGGAGAACATACAAACTCCACACAGAAAGGCCCGGAACGACCGGGATTCCCAGAACCTTCTTGCTAACCACTGGGCCACCATGCTGCAAATACAGATAAAAGGCCCGTGTATGTATGTAACAATCACTTTTAGATATGAGACTTTTGCATTGATGGATAGACTACACAGAGCTAAGCATATTTTTATTCAAACACATTTGAAAACCGCTTGAGGATGTTTGATCAAACGTACTGCTGTTTTTGATACGTTCTGCTGCACATTTGGTTCGATGCTTCAGTTTCAAACTATTTTTTCTGTTCAAGTTGGCTCACTGACACAGTGCCGTGGTCATACTATGTCACAATTTCTGGTGTTTGTGGATTGAATTATTTATTAATTTAGTTGTCTCTGCCACCAAATGGGTTGATTCTGTAATTTGCGGATAGGTTCTCAACATATGCATGATATATGGTAAAATGGTATGTTTGGCAGTGCACAAAAGTATCCTTGAGGACTGATACATTGACTGCTGTGGAAATGTACATATATTTCATTATGTAAAAGTAGCATTATTTTAGTTGTATTCATCTATGTATCATTTATTTATTTATTGTCAATATAGCCTTGTGAAAAAAGCTAGAAGTCAGACGCAGAGGAAACAGCTTCTCAAAGTTGATATATTACTGTTGTTTAGTATAAGACAGCTTCAAAATGTTTTCTGTGCAAAAGGCATGCAGAGAAACTGTCTGTTTTCATAGTTGCACCAGTTTCTTCACCAAACAAAGATGGCACAGATGAGTAACTGCCAAGGGGGTAAGCGAGCATCCGGAAAGCGTTCCTCCTATGGGGAGAGTCTAGGCTAACAAGCCCCACCTTCCGTTAGCATTCCATTGACTCCCATTCATTTTGGTGTCACCTTGACAGCAAATAACTTAACATCTGAAGCATTTAAAGACTCCATTTGTCCATTGTTGAAACACGACAATTTATAAAAGGCTCCATATATATATATATATATATATATATATGCCCTATATCTCACGTTATTAGCCTGTGTCTATGTTATTTCCTAACATATACCTACGCTCTCCGTCTCTGCAAAATTGGGAGTGATTGAGATTTCTCTTGGCACAGCTACCACAAGACTTACAGACAGGTTGCTTACATCACAACTATGTCGTCAAGCTCAGCTGGAGGCTGCGCAGTAACGCTCAGCCACCACTGGAAAAGTAACTTCACTGGTCTCAGTCAAATTATATGGCGTTGCTGTGTCCACTTCTTTTACTGTCTATGGTAACTGCTGTTTTTGAACGACCCACAACAGCTGCAGGATGCCATCATGTCGACTGTTTTGCACGGCAGCACAAAGGATCATGGGACTAGGTTATTAACGGTTCCTGTCCTAGTTTAAGTGTGTAAATGATGTTCTATTAGTGGTTTCATTATGTATTTATGTAGGTTTTAGTCTTGATTTCGTGTCCATGTTTATTTACGTTTGTTGGGTTACCATGAATGAGACACGGGTGTAGATTGATGAGATGTGTGTATCGTGTGAGTAGATTACAATATCTCTGTCTGTTTATCTTCTTCCATGTCACTTGCATATTACTGTTGAACTGTAGGTAAACAGTTTTTAGTAAAAACAGGAATTCATTCAAATTAAGATTAAGATTAAAGACATCCGTTCTTACAATACACACATGGGTAAAACTCAGGAAAGGTGTACAAAAACTCCTCTTTGTTGTGCAGCATGCGACTTTTGTGTGACTGTTTGACTTACGAATCTTTGAGCAACCTGAAAATGTCATGAAAGCAGCGGTAAGTGTAATTACACGACCTACACAGTTTTACAAAGTTTGTATCTATTTTTGAGAGGATGAAAAATAAAACATTACATATGGAATGGAATCTAGACTTCCGGGCTGCAGGTTTATGCACAGCAAGCATTTTTAGGAGGCTATATTTATCTATTTATTCATGAAATGTTCATGAATGTGTTGTCCATTTTGGCTTTGACCTGATGGTGATGTCCTGTCTCTCTTGTATTCTCTGTGAAACAGAGGAAGAATTTTCACATCGCTTTCGTAAATTCGTAAACATGTTTCTCAAATGTGTAACTAATGATTAATGGATAGGTTTAAAACATGAAACTGGTGATTAACGTTCGCTAAGGGCTAAAACTGGGACCGTAGCTAGTAACTTAACATGTCCTGATGGCTATTACCTGGCTTTAACCTTTGACCCACTAACTGTCAGCTAGTTAAACGTCCAGCTATGCGAACAGAGAAGTGTGTGTATCCATGACTATGCTTATTGTACATTTGTGGTCAAAGAGCTAGTGGCCAATCAGCCTTTTCTCCCGCTGCACTGCTGTTTAAAGGGACGTTAGCTTCCGATTGATACGAGCTATGAGGCCCCTAGCAACTCAGTTAGCGTTACCATGGACACCATTTGACCTTACTCGTTGCCATTTTCGATTGAAACCCGTTGTAACATGCATGGGCACTCTTTTCTTCGCGTGTTGTGTCCGTGGTAGCACCTGGTTCAGCCGGGCAGTTACCTGAGGACGTGCTGAGAAGTTTGACCTCATGAGCCCTCCACATCCAGCCGTCTCTCCCCAGGACAGCACCCAGCACGGCCCGCAGTCTCCTGGCCGCGACCGCCGCGGCTATCTGCGCGTGCATGCCTAAACTACGCTCTTCTCACCCGAAACACAGTGCACATACAGTCCACGCGCTCTCTGTCAAGCTGTGTCCATAACAGCTGTCAGCTCATCTTGTGGGAGTCGGAAGATAATAAAAGTGGGACAAATTGGTCCGTGGGTAAAGTCTTCCGTAGTGGTTTAACGTTGTTTTTTTCCAGTTCCGACGCAGCTGTGGTGAATGGTAAATAAAATATGAATAGGTCTATAATAATATTAACACAGTTATTTTATTTAGGTAAGAAGAACACTTTATAAATTATTTTCGATAATAATTTAATACATTTAATTTAATTCTGTTTGTCAACTCTAAATCAGCCCTACATGTTCAGGTATTTTACAACCTCACAGGCTAGGGTTAATCTATACATATATTTTTTATTTTAAATGACTAAGATTGTTTTATTATATTACCATAGCCCACCTGTCTGTTGTCTGTTGTGTTCCTTTAAATAGAATAAGAGTTGCTTTACAAAAGACAACCACATTTTAGTTCATTTGCATGCATATTTGTCTATATTTTAACCCTTGTGTTGTCCCTCCAGGTCAAAAAGATCAACACTTTTTTACCCTTTTGTTTGACATTTGACATTTTCAATGCATACTTTCTTTTCTTTTGTTTCACTACCACCACCTTACTACCACTAGTTTTACTCTACTTTTTGGAATCAATGGTCAGTAACCCTCATTTGTATAGAATTATAGTATTGCTAATATTTGAGGTGATAAAGCAGAACTTATGAATTAATTCGACTAATAGTTCAGATCAGAGGAGCGTGTGTTGAGTGGATGAGTTTGTTCAGGATACTGATTTGAAACCATTTCAATTTACACTTGAAATTCAATGAAAGTGATTTTATTTGCAAAGGGCGTTGCATGGGATCTGTACTTGTTTTGTGGAAATTAGGTTAAAAAGAATATTTCTGATATAGACATTTTTAAAAGGGGTCAAATTTGACCCGAAGACAACAGGAGGGTTAAAAAGCTAAAACAGTTGTAAGCCCATGGAAAAGGAAATACAACATTGTGAAGGAAAAGGTAAGATGATACCTCCACTATTAAATATTAATAGGCATACTTAAAAAACAAAAATGATATAAAAGATAAAAACAAAGAATGCATCATTATAAAAAAACAAAGTGCCAAGACCAAGCACAAACACAAAATGACAGATATGTACAATTTACACACACATAAACACTCAAGACAGAGTCCAAATAGCTCAGGAGAAGTGTCAAATAAAACGGAAAATTTAGGAATTTGGGGGGGGGGGGATTGTTGATCTCAGATATTGGATTAGCAATTTTAGGTAATATCCAAATCAATGACGTCATTGGAGTGGCCCGCATACCTGTCACTGAGTTGTGAGTTTAAGCGGGTTTGACATGTTTCACGTGCAGCGCTGATAGGCTCGCTCGGCCCCTCGCGCACAGCGAAGGGGAAAGCGCACGCGGCAGGAGAGAGTGGCGGCGCACGTGGCGGTTTAGTGGAGAGAGGGACGACAGGGCGAATCAAACCCCACTCTTTCACGTGAGTGGAGTGCAGGCGGCGAGGCAGGTTCCCCTGATTCCGTCTTCTCCCGGAGCGGACCCGAGACCATGGAGGAGGTCTGCCACTACTCCCGCAGCCCGGTCTGGGAGGAACTGGTTAGTCCTTAGCAGAACTCACTTTCCCCCAACAACAGGAAACAACCGGACATCTTATTGTGTGTTGAGAGGTCTTATTACGAGTCCTTTCCTTCTTTTGCAGGATGTGGAGCCTGTGGTGGCACGCCGGTCTTACAATCGTTTGTTTTTTATTGTAGATTGTCTTAATGTGGTTGTTCAATTTTTGGTTTTGGTGGAAACAAAGTCAAAATCATTGACAGTGTTTCGGTAATCTGTACATTATTGACTTTAAATTAATAAGTATTTCTATTCCTTGGATTTATGGACGATATGTGGATGTGTTTATTCGTTATGAACGAGTAGGCTACGTACGAGGTCTCTTCTCTTCTCTTCTCTTCCCTTCCCTTTCCCTTCCCTTCCCTTCTCTTCTCTTCTCTTCTCTTCTCTTATCTTTCCCTTCCCCTTCTCTCTCCCTCTTCTCTTCTCTCTTATCTTCCCTTCTCTTCTCTTCCTCCCTTCTCTTCTCTTCTCTTCTCTTATCTTTTCTCCCTTCCCTTCTCTTCTCTTCTCTTCTCTTATCTTCCCTTCCCTTCTCTTCCCTTCTCTTCCCTTCTCTTCTCTTCTCTTCTCTTCTCTTCATTTCTCTTCATCGAGGGGAGATTTTCATTTTTCCGATATTATTGCACCATTTCCGTTTGAATCCAAATCATTTCGTCTGCTCACTGTAAGGACTTTTTTTCTTCAGTTGCATCTAGACAAGGACGCACTTCTCAAGACGTAATAATTGGGTAAAATGTAATATTTAGATATGTTTATGTGAAACAAATCCAATTTAAAGCTCAGTATGGATTATAGTATGCTATATGTATCACTATATAACAGAAAAGGAACAAGATTATGATGAGACTGAGAGCAATGCAGTCTATTTATGGACTACAGCCTCTCCGGGTCTGATATCGTGCTGGTCACCCCCCTGAGTAGGCTGCAGCTTTTTATTGATCTGTTGGTTAGCCTGCTTAAAATAAAGTTAGGCGATTAGCATCAAAGTCGATTTGGAGAAAAACAATTAGAGTGGTTTGATTTTTTTTTTTTTGTGCAATCTGCTCCGATGCCGTGTTTGTGTAAAGCAGCCGCTAGGGTCTGCCCTGCCACGGACATGTCCCCCGGGTGGGAACGGAGTGGATGAGGCGGGCTCTGTAGCCTCAGTCTGGACTGGCCGTGCTGGCTGGAGCCACAACCATCAGCCGAGCAGGGACTAAAGGGGGGTTTATATGCTATGCTAAGCTGTGGAGCCCATCCCCACTGTGCCCGCGACATGCTCCATCCCCTGTGCGTTTACCAGCCCACACACTCTCCGGAAAACACAAGCGTCTTTGTAACAGAGAGAGACCGTGAGAGATGACAGCGAGGAGAGACGCTTCCCAGCCGCTGAGCACCTCTTGTCTCCGAGAGAGGAAGGGAGCGGCTGAGCGGCCCAAGGCTAACCCCGATTGGGTTTGTCTCTCCCCTCGACAGGAGCCGGAGAAAGGCCCGGTGTCCGCGGCGGGGATCCATGCCCATGTGGTGGGGGCTGTCGCAGGTTCCGGTGCTGCGGAGGAGTCCTCTGACAGCGAAGCAGAGCAGGAAGGCCCCCAAAAACTCATCCGGAAAGTGTCCACCTCAGGACAGATCAGGAGCAAGGTAAGACCCCTCTGTCTCTTTCTTCGGCTTACTGAATATGGATGCTTGAATTTTGTATTTATCTGAGCAGCCTACCTACCTACTGGCTAGGCCATCCTATGGAGATGTGTTGGTGTGGGGGTTTGTTGGAAGTAGGACATAATGTCGACTGGTAGTGAAGCCAGTGTCGGTGGTCTTTACTGCTTTAGGCTTATAGGACAAGACAGAGCTCTCGCAGACTAAAAAAGAGCCCAAGACTTTATCTATTTTTCACATTAATTGGAATGAGATAAAAACAGACTTGTCACAATTTTGCAAAAACTTGCTTCAACCTGTTGCACTTTGATATGTGTAGTATGTACATACAAAGTCGTATAACCTCAGTAAAGGTACATTGGATTTATTTCAAGAAAACACATTAATGAGCATTTTCCGCTCTCTTTATGTTACGTAACTGTAAGGTCAGTTTGACATGACAGCACGTAATGTAAACATATGAAATGGAGATTGAATTCAGCGTAGAGCTATAATAAATAATGTTTCACAAATAAAACACAGGTAAACATTCGCTGCATCCCTGCGTTTGACATGCAAGTAAGAGGATGATGAGCTACCTCTGACATCTAAGCTTATTTGGCGCACTTATCTACTACACTGTTAATGAGTGCCATCCTCCCACATCCGTGGATCCACTTAATTATTGACTGCCCCACTGCACCCCATCTACATTATTCAGCATGGAGGTAAATTTAAGACTTGGGACACAGGAATGTCTGTCCATACCTCTCATATGCAAATTCAGCCACCAGTGGGTATAGTGCTACCTAGAGGATATGTTGCACGGCTGCAACTAACTTTATAAATCTTTTTTTTCTCATTCATCACTTCTCCAATAACTTTTTTAACAGTTTTGTCTGCAAAATGAGAACAAATATGACAATTGCCCATCAGAAGTTACTGGAGCCTAATGTGAATAATAGTTTTTTGTCAACTTTTAAAAAAACTCAAAGATACTCAGTTTGGTAAGGTGGAAGAGAAAAATAAGGATATCCTCTTAATGAAGAAAGCTAAAACCAACACATTTTTGGCAAAGTTGTTAGTTAACAGTTACAGCATTATCAGTGTTTTCACTTTTAGTTGCATTTATTTTGCTGTGGGTTTAGGGGTTCTTACTTGGTTGTTACTTTCGGACCATTATTATTACCATATCTGTGTCTAAAATTTTGGAATAGCTAGAGCAGATAGTACATAAATAATGCTCAAAAAGCTTAAAGACAAGACTTGTTAAAAAAAAGTCCACTGGGCGACCGACTACAATTGTTATGTCTGTGATGATGCTCACATTAATTTTACATTCATTCGGCTTAGGAGGTGCCTAAAATAGCTTGGGCGCTGCACCTAAAGCCTTATAATAGTAATAATATAATGTTGTACTCAATCAAGAGCCAGTCTAAAGGATGATATAGTATACGAGTGCAAGTGTAAACACAGATCCAGCACTGATCACTCTGAGAGTTTTTATTGTAAGTTGATTTTTCCATGCGCGCAATGATTCTTTACTCGCCTGTTTCCTCTGAAGTTACAGCAGGAGTTTTAAAAGTGGATGAAAACCAGGCTGATACGAGTCCTGGTGTACACTCTGACTGCTGCAACGTATACATGCTAAAGGGAGAGAACCCAGATAAAATCAGTCCTGCCAAACTATATACGGAAAGGCTACATGCCACACTAGTTCATGCTGCTATCACAATAGTATGAAGCAATTCTGTTGTAATTGTGTCACTGTTTTCAGCACGGTGACGTTGTGTTAACAAAAGTCTCAGAGTTGTTGTCGTGTAGATCAGTGTTTTTTTCTGTCGGTGTGTGTGTGTGCTGATAGTTACTAATGGATCATGCAGGCTCTGACTCACTGAGTGTTGTTCCACTGGGTTGTTTGCTTAGACTGTGTGTGTGTGTGTATGTGCGTGCGCATGCATGTGTATGCTTGGCCATCACGTTGTGTATGTCTACCCTTCTCCTTCCACTAACTCTCTGGTTCTTTGGTTGCCACAGACAACCACATCTTTCATCCTCTTATTGGCCGACTCCATGGCAATGCTGCCTATATGACAGCTGGTTAGGTTAACGGTGGACATTAAATCTCATCAACTATCCTCTCATCTATGTCCTCTCTGTATTTCCATTTAGTTTTAATTTGGGGAAAATTTCAACATGTTGAAACTACAAGATACTATTAAATATTAAAAAGCCTTTTTTCTATAAGATTTTTTTTCAATTTTCCTAGAAGTTTGCAACCTTAATTAAGATTATTTGAGAATATTTCATAAAACTCTTGAAATATACAGTATCTTTTGTAAAAAAAAAAAAGAAGAAAAATAAGATGTTGACACTCGTTTGTTAACATGGACATTAACTGCAGTGAAAGTCTTAACTCCCGACAGAAGTGAACTCTGTTGCTGTCCTTTGTGTCTACTTCTCTCGGCAGGTAAAGCACATGGTGCAGCTGAAATCATCACGGCTGTTCGTAGCCAACCTTTCATTGTTTATAGTCACTTATACACCCATCATGGCAAATCAATATATCGCAGCTGTGGATAGTTGTTGTTGTTGTTGTGGCTAAAGCTGAGATGAGATATTGGGTATCATTTGATGTTCTTCTCTTGTCAGACAGAAGGTAATGGGATTTGACCGCACACAGAGGGAATTTGATACTCTATCACATTGGCACCCAACGCCATCATTTCTCTCCTTCTTTCTCATGTTGTAAATGCCTTACACTTGTTGTTGTGAATCCGTTTCAGCCTTTAATTTGGCCTACATTAGGACCAACGAAACATGTTGTGGAATCAGACTACGTATTGCTCAAACATGTGAGGTTGAGTCTTTTAATAGTCTTGTCTCTCCTGTCATCTCCACGGTCAGCCCCGTCTCTGTGTTTTCAGGGTGTGCGTTTGAGGTGAGGAGGGCTTATTAACCTTTGAGTAATGCTGTAGCTTTGTGATTGAAAGCAGAGCTAATTGCGTACCGGAGCCCGCTGCTGCTGCTGCTGCTGCTGCTGCTGCTGTGGACTAGGAAAACTCTGCATAACTGCATCTATAAGTGTTTTACCTTTATAGAAGACTTAGGTGCTGATATTTGGCAGGGCAATCAGGGGTCCTTTCTCAAGAAAATCTCATTAAAAAAAAATGCAATTTCACATCATTTTGGACCATTCTTATTACCATATTTGTGTCCAAAATGTTGCAAACGGTGGAGCAGATTTACATAAATAACAATTAAAAAGCTTAAAGACAGGACTTCGGATAGCTCAGTTGGTAGAGTGGGCAACCATAGATAGAGATTTACTCCCCGATGCAGGGGGCCTGGGTTCAACTCCAACCTGTGGCCCTTCGCTGCATGTCATTCCCTCCTCTCTCTCCCCTTTCATTTCTTCAGCTCTATTGTCAAATAAAGGCCTAAAAATGCCCAAAAAAATAATCTTAAAGACTATGCTTGCTAAAGAAGTCCACCGGTGACCATCTACAATCATTATTAATCATTATTCATTTAGTAACATTCATTTGGCTTACGTGGTGCCCAAAATGGCTTGGTTAATGATAGAAAAACCACTGCATGCATGTAGAATAATCCAGATCAGATAGGTGCACAAGTAGGGGTGATTTGGATGAGGCAATGTCACAAATATTCATCTCGGGTCCATGTTTTCCATACATTGGAAGAAGTGACACACTGTGACTTACACTTATGGGAAGTACAGACTTCTTGGATAAATAGTCTTGGGATCCGAATTGGATTGACTCAATTGGTGGATATTTGTTTGTGTTTATTTAAACTTTATTTACCCATGAAGTCTTTTGAATCCTTTTTTTGCAAAAGAGATCTGCCAAAATGGCAGCATTGGGTACACAAAATTCACATGCTGATGTCTGCCCATTTTTTTTTAATATTGCTTATATTTTCATATGGAAGACACTCTGATAGGTAAGCATTAGCAGGAGAAACATGTACTCAAAGTGTTGTGGTCTCTGCCCACTCAGATGACTTGTACTTCCTATTGAGAAAACTTAGGCAAACGCTTGTTCCTCCTTTCTGAAAGATTGGGCGGATTTGCCACATGATGATAGGTTTTAGGAAACACAATGCTGCGAATAAGGGAATCTCTATTTCTAAATGTGTTGCAATGGTCTCCCCTATTACCTTGTCAGTCTGTATATCTCATTCTCTAGCCTGCAGAAATAGTAACTACATAATTATTATTACATAATGTGGCACTGCACCAATGTACTTTTTTGTCCAGATCTGTAGCTGAATCCACTTACATTAATTGTTTGTAAAATGCTTGCCTCAACAACATTGTTTAACATCCCCTGGCCTGTACCCACTCAACACATGTACTGTATAACTACTTGTATATGTGGTCCAGTTGCACAAAGGAGATCAGAGACAGGGGAATTACCCTCCCCTCACAACTACTGGATTGTAATTTTCCCATCACCATGGGGACATGTAGTGGGAGTTGGAGGAAGGGTACAGAGTTACAATTACACCCAACAGAGAGGACACTATGCCAAGACAGCTACAGGAGATGGGAACTGTGGGAGAAAAATGTAGATTGAAATAGAGAGATTCAACACTGGTCTGTCTCTCTGTAAGACTTGATTGTTCCGCCTCCACAGGCGCTTCAGTCGCACTGACAAATGACAAATGATTCAGTAATGGAGGTATAACAGAGCCTAACTGCAAGGAATGGTGAATGATGATGATTCCTAAGACAGAGCCAGTCAGCATCCACTGAAAACAAAGAACAGATAAGTGAGAAGTCTTCTTCATGGACCAACCAATTACTGTCACAGCAATTTAGTCCTATCAGTCATGAGTTCAATTTGCCAGACAGGGATAGGTTATATTCTGGCAAGACGGATCTTGCTCTTTTTTTACTGCAATGTATTTCCTTTGGTCCACACTTAGAAGAAGTTGAATATTGGCAGAGAGAGATGAGAGATGGGTCTTTCTCTTAGGCCCAACAGGGAAGAAATAAATCCCTCAGCAGCAATATTAGTGGAGGCCTTATATTTGGGATACAGAGCTTTTAATGCCCAAGGCTCTGATGACTCCACCTCAGGCTGGTTGTCATTCCATAGCTTTGAGTCTTTGAGTTACCCCATTTTAGAAAATACGCTTATGTGCTCTCTTGCTTTCATATCTGTCCCTTCCAATATGAGGCTGCAGCCAGTTATCTTAGAAAGAATGGAAACAGGAGGAAAAAGCTAGCCTGGCTCCACCCATAGGCATAGCTTTAATGGGGGATGCAGAGGACAGGTCCCCACCAATATTTAGAAGATGTAGATTTGTCCCCCTCAAAAAGTATGATTGGTTTTGAAAGACAAAGTCCATAATGTCCCTTTTTCACGACTTTAGTGACACTTTTTCAAATGTTTTCAGAAGCTCACTAACTGAGCAGCTACGTATTATAGGATTGTATTTAGGCCTACAGTAAATGTTCTGTATTTTAACTGTAGCTACACTTATAATTTTGTTTATTACAGGGCGAAGTCCAGGTAAGGTGCTGCCAGAACGTTTTCTGTTATTTTACAGATTTGTTTCTTAAAATGCAGGAGATGAGTGTGTGACGCTGAAACATTTGTAGGGCACAACCCCCAGAGCACCGGTTATAATGTGTGTGCCCCCCCCTTATGTTAAAAACAAAACCTACGCCCTATCAGCCTGCCCTGTTTGCTTAATCCACGTGACATGCTGGAGTCCCCGTTGGTTGCTTGGTAAACTCACGGTGTCCGCAAGACTCAAGAAATAGGAACGTAACCATCCCTTAAAACCACACACTTCAGTTTCTGTGCCCATTACAGTGAGTAAGCTATAAACATCCGTACACAGAGGACAGATTTAGTACCTAGCCAGTACACATGATACAGAAGATGAATAAGTTCCTGTTTGAACTTCAACAAGAACAACGTTTTTACAGTCATTTAGGATCGTCTAGAGCATCTAAGGACTCTGGAACTTAGTTATTTGTATATCATTGTAAACAGAATATGTTTTTCAAAGTAAGGAAAAGACATTTGAAGACGACACAGACAATGGGATTGACAATTTTCCCAATTTTGTGATGTTTTAGACGAAATGATTAATTGATTGATCGAGAAGTAAACAACAGATTCGTCGATAATGAAAATAGCCATTAGTTGCAGCCCTATTTATGTTCCCACTTGACCGAATGATTTGGGGTTTGTAGCAACTTCAACCATGATTGGATTTGATGGCAAGAATGGTGATGTGTGAAGTGGATCACTACAACTCACAACCTTCAATATTTAGGACTAAATTAGCACTTCTGTACCTCTCTGAGGCTTGCCATTTGAAGAATCGTTAACCTTTGCATTTGAACACTTTTATAACAATTAAGCTAACCAGAAAAGGAAGTGGAAAGTTAAGCATTTTTATTAGATTAATTAGATAGAAAGCTCAGTGAGGCTCAGGAGCGATTGGTAATTGGTTTAAATCCCAGTGCTCTGGAGAAGTTGTAAAGTAGGAGAGAGAAGCTGGTATAAGGGAGTCTATTGGTGACTCTAGATAGCCCTATCTTAGGTTCATAGATGGTGAGGTCCTCCATGAACTAGCTATGTGGGTAAGTTGCATGACTGGCTGTTTGTCTGGGTATCGTCAAAGACAGGACGTCAGGGCCCGCTCTGCTCTCTTCATTTAGCCTTTCAGGGAACTCCTGCTCTGCCCTTATCCACCAACCACAGCTGCTGGACTCATTTGAACTGCCTTTGTCCATTGTATAAGCCTGTGTGTGTGTGTGTGTGTGTGTGTGTGTGTGTGTGTGT
>NC_045737.1:36787795-36801096 GCF_008692095.1 Etheostoma spectabile | reverse complement strand
TGTGTGTGTGTGTGTGTGTGTGTGTGCGTGTGCGTGTGTGTGTGTCACCCTGTCAGTGGTCAGGCAGAGTGTGGGAGTAAGGTACATGGTGCTCAGGTTACTCATTTCTCTCTGGCACAGGACTCACTCTGTGTCTCACAATTTAGCAGAAGTGAGGAGCAGTGCACAGAGGCAAGCTGAAGGACTATTTATAGATCACTTCTGGCCTACTTGGCAACAGGAAGGAGATGAAGACAAGGAAAGGAACTATAGAGGCCAAGGAGGGACAAAATAGAAAATAGAACATCCAGCTGGATGAAAGTCACTGCTGCTGCTCTGGAAGGGCAGAGAGAATTTAAGTTGTACTTTTTGGTGTGACTTTTGTGGCTTAGAGTCTGAAACTCTCACTTCAGACGCTTCGCTCCAAGACAAAATCTCCGGCTGTGAAAAGCTTGACTGCGTTTGTGAGGAATTTCAATGTCAGTTTGCTTAAGATGACATGAAACACTAAGCAACCACTATATATATATATATATATATATATATATATATATATATATATATATATATATATATATGCTTTTAAACCATTTATTTATTTTTAAGTTGTTTACAATCAAGCCACAAAAATATACTTTTGAACACTTGTTAAAATTAGCTGATCATAAAGTAAATTAGTGAGCCACTGATGAGCTACACCTCCAAAAATATGAACTAAGCTCAACGCAGTTACCTGAGACGCTACGCCTGACTGATCCTGGTCTCCCTGTTCCTCAGTTCTTTCTGCCTCCTTTTCTTGGCATTTTGGTGTACTGAAAAAGGAGATAAAACTATATATTGTATTGTGAATACTAGTACAGCTCATACTCTGCTGTGTAACAGCCAACTCCCCAGCTTACAGCATGCAGCACGGTTCCAGTTGTTTGCTTCAATCTGTCATGAGGTGTTTATCAAGTCTTTGCTTTCATTGCTGTGCGTTCCCCTCTTCCGGTGGGATTAGCCGTCCAAGCTGCTGATCGTACAGTTTACACGATGTATATACAGTATGTTCACGTGAGCGTGCATGTGTTTGCATGTTTAGTGAAGAACCATTAACACTCTAGTAGTTTTTCTTTAAGGGAATGTGGATCTTTCAGATCAATTTGAGGAATGCCTATGGTTAGCATTTTCACATTTCATCACGTCATGCAGTAAGGGACTCTCACTGGTCTGGTCTTGGTCTTGACTCCCCAACCACTCAAAGTCTTGGTCTTGTCTTGGTCTGAATACATTCTGGTCTTGGCAATGACTTGGTCTCGGTTTAGGCAGTCTTGAATACAACACTGCTGCCCAGTGTTTCTTAAATAGTGATTCTGTTCAAAGTGCTTTATGATATCTCTGATCGCACTCGTTAACCTCTAGTATTCATGTTTAAATGATGACTTCATCTGCCTTGCCGCTGCATTTCAGTCCCGCTTTGATTGTAGTTGCGGGAAAGCAGCTCAGTCCATATAGGGTAGTCAACATTTAGGTATTTCACCTTAATCCACTGCAGGAATTTGGTCTCCTGCAGGCCGTAACTACGTGAAGGGGAGCAGGGAATGGACGTAGGTAGACAGAGAATTTGCAGTTTGTCCTCCTGTTGTGTTTGTTCCCCTCAGTCATCATCTGTGCCCAAACAGACAGGGAACTTTACGGTAAGATTTGTGTTGATACAGTTCCCATTTTGAATCGTAATTCCTACATTATGGTGGTCCTTTTTAAGATGAACCCGCTGGATGTCGCCTTTTAAAGGGGCATGCCACTTCAAGAAAATGTACTGTCACTCAAACTGTGAAAACAGTTACAGGATAACATTTTCTCAGGCTTTATAGCGAGATTTTAAAGTCTAAGAAAATGACTGAAGGGACATAACTTAAATAATCCCCGCTTGATTTCACCTTTTTTAACAGAAAGTGTGTGTTACAAATTGGCTTGAAAGAGTCTCATCAAAGATGCTATCAAGTTGCATTATGGGAAGTGTAGGATCCAGTGTTTTTGGAACAATGGACAACTAAAGTTTTAAACGCTTCAGATGTAAAGTTATTAGCTGTCAATGTGGCGTCAAAATGAATGGCTGTCAATGGGATGCTAACGGTGGGTGAGTGCTTGCTAGCATTAAAATGGCGCCATAGGAGCTATGCTTTGCGGCGGTTGGTTTACCCCCTTGGTTTTATCCAACCAACAAAGTTGAGTTGAAGAAAAGACACAAATCCTCTCATTTTAGATGCTGGAACCAGAGAATAATTGGAGTTGTTGCTTAATACATGATTGAAACAATGCTTCAGTTATCGAAATTGTTTTTGGTCTATCAACAAATTGATTAATTGACTAATTGTTTCAGTTGTAATTAAAGCTGTTGGCAGTAACAGGTACTCTATTTCTTGTTGTGGATTTTTTGTGGATGGAGTTTCTACCTTAAATATCATTCCATTCCCCTCGTTTTTCTAGCGGAAGTGGCAGAAATCTCAGCCAAAAATATGTCAAAACCTTAGCAAATAACGTAATTCTTCAATAGACAAAACACGTTTTTGTAATTTGGGTGAATCACACAATCGAGACTACTTCCTGTAGTGAAGCAGTGAAAGTTACACTTACATAAAAATTCAGTTCTTTTTTATCATGTGTGATGATCTATGTGATTCCCTTTGGCTCTGCATATGACGGCTTCATCCACTGAGTGTGTGTGTGTGCGTGCGTACGTGTGTGTGTGTGTGTGTGTGTGTGTGTGTGTGTGTGTGTGTGTGTGTGTGTGTGTGTGTGTGTGTGTATAGTCAGGATCCACAGTGAGCCTGTACTCTGCAGCAGTGTTTTAAGTTGACACAGCTGGTGGGCAGGATGTCAGCTTTAGGCCTCTGTCTCTGTTTGTAATTCTCCCCTTTGAGAGCAGCCTTCCTTTGCTATAAATAGTCTCTACATATATGTGTGTGTGTTTATGTGTTTTATCGTTTCCATGTCCACTGCACCATGCCTCGCTGTATTTGCGCTGTATGCCCAAAGTGTGTGTTTGTGTGTTAATGTGTGCAAGATGATGGTGGTTGTAATGATGATGAGTTTGTGTACTGTGTAGATGGTTTGATTTAATGTGACACACACAGACCCACACATACACACACTATAGAGGAGACAGGGAAATCTTGTTTCTCTTTGTCTTTCCGTCATTTTAGCTTTTTAAATAAATTTAAAATCCATTTCCACTCTCCCATCTGTTCCCTCTTAACCTTATCATCTCTGTCTCTTACCCTATGGTATACTGCACATTTTCTTCCGCCTCCTCCGCCTTGCTATCAAAATCACCCTGAAATAATAATAATGTATACTTTATTAATCCCACAAGGTGAAATTACAATTCACACACTGTTATTACACACAGGCCTGAATTACACACTTGCTCAGTACCTATACATGCACTAATGGAGAGATGTCAGAGTGGGGGGGCTGCCCATGCAACCCAACCCAACTCCCTAGGGACTGAGCTACTGCCACCCCCAAATGTTCTCGATATGTGGAACATTTATGAAGTGATTATGTGTGGTCTGTTTTTAGACTGTCAAACTTGCATGGTGGAAGACATATTTGTGTTCAGTCGAGTTCCTCTGAGTTCATCAGACGGCCGATGTAGCAGAAGCAGTCAATGGGATGGCCTTTTTTCCTCTCTTTCTCTTTTATTTCTCTCTCTCCTTCTACGTCCGTCCTCCCCCCCGACCTAGGGGAAGGGTTTGAGTGAGAGTAATGTGTGTTTATAGCTCTTCGGAGAATTGAGGGATGGTGTGTGTGTAATGGGTTTCCATTCTTTTCCACTCTTTGGCCTACTCCTTGTCTCCCATGCATAAAATTGGTTCTCAGATTCCCACACACACACACACACACACACACACACACACACACACACACACACATAAGAAGTACAAACTTTTTATCTCAACAGTTTCCTGCAGATAAATACAAGAGAGTGCTCTGCATCTGAGAGCTAGATTCAGTGTCTGTGAGAAAGACTGGAGCAGTTTTTCATTTTGTGTCTTTTGTCCCTCCAGACCAGTATAAAAGAGGGATTGTTGCTGAAACAGACCAGCTCGTTCCAAAGATGGAAAAAGCGTTACTTCAAACTGAGAGGCCGAACTCTCTACTACGCCAAAGATGCCAAGGTAAGCTTACCCAGTGTGTCCTCGTGCAACACGCATACATGAGTAGCCCCAGGTGATAAATGCTCTCAAGTAGTTTTGATGAAAAAGCTCAAGCGGCCCTTTCAGTGTTCTGATTTTCCATTTCTGTCCCCTCAGCCTACCAATTACTTTCTTTAGTGTCTGGAGACAGAGTTTTTAAAGGTTCAGAAACAAGCAGACTTAAAAGACAATTTTCTTGCAGAGAGTCAGATGAGCTTGATTTGCTCGCAGCTTTCTGTATAGAGCCCCCCCCATACAGCTTCACCCCTTAGCTAAGCTTACCACGAAGACTAGAAACAGGGGGAAGCAGCTAGCCTGCTTCTTTCCAAAGATTACAAAATCCCCTCCCAGCACCTCTAAAGCTCTTTAAACTAACGTTATTTCTTTAAAAAAATCAGAGGGTAAAAAACACAAGTTTCTCTCAGCCAGAATCAGTAACTTCCCTGAGTATCCGCTGGTTGCCTAGCAACTGGTCCAGGACCAGTGACATAACATGTTAATTAGCGAGGTGCTGGTAGGCATATTGTGTTACCTTTGGGCAGAGCCAGGCTAACTGTTTCGCCCTCTTTTTAGTCTTTATGCTAAGCTAAGCTAACCAGTTTCACTCTATGCTCAAATATTTATGTAATACATCTACTGCACAATAGCTCACTCTTCAGTCAGATACTTTCTAATACTGATTATTTCATGATCAAATTTCATTATATCCTTTATTTACTTTCCTTAATCACTTATATTGATTTACCACCATCATCATTTTCTTCCTTTCCCACCGGAGCTTTATGTTCACCTCTGTTTCATTTTGAGAACATTTTTGCGTTGAACTTTTGACACTTGTTGACATCTCTTTCCTCTTTGCTTCTACTCTAACCTTCCTGGATTGGAACCTGTGTGTGTATGTGCGTGTGTGCATGTGTGTGCACATGCACTAGTCTGGCAGTGCGCTGGCACGCTGGCAGGAACGGGCGCTGCACAGAGTGTCCAGGAGTCGCGTGTGCTGGCGAGTTCTGTCCGTGTGCTGGACGGGCGCACGGCACTCCCCTCCACCTCTGGGTGCCAGTGGATCTGAGGAAGGCCTAGTGAGAATTCGGGTCAGCACAGCCAGGGGCCAAAGGCCAGGGGCCAGGCCCCGCGGCAACCTAACCATTCCCTACTTAACCACTCACCTATACATGATAGTGCTGCATTCATGCCTTATGGAGTGACTGGGTCTTAACATGTAAATGTTTTAATTATTATTACAGCAAAAACAAGAATTGAGAAAATTCATGAAAATAATTATAAAATATTATTATAAAATAATTCCACGCATCCCAACTATTTGCCTGAGATGAACAAATTGTCCAGAACTTTCACCATAAGACATGAATGCTCTGTATATAATATAGATCTAACCCGC
The DNA here is from genome assembly GCF_008692095.1 of Etheostoma spectabile. Lineage (NCBI taxonomy): Eukaryota > Metazoa > Chordata > Actinopteri > Perciformes > Percidae > Etheostoma > Etheostoma spectabile. Next base: position 36,795,537 of record NC_045737.1, on the reverse strand, counting down.
AGGTGAGGTAGCAAAACACATGTGTACACACCGTAAGACCACACCTGGACTATCCTAAACTAACTGGCTTTTTATTGTTCTACACTGTGTGTTGCTTGCTCTGCCCTGTAGCTTAAAGTCTCTTGCTGGCCATGCTGGAAGAATGAAAGAAATCAGTGAAGTAATATATTGTTTTCTTGGTAGTGCGTTGTGATAAGGATGAGTCATATACGACTGGAACATGAGTGAGTTCTTGCCGTCATTGCCAGACATGGACCTTAACCTCTCTATATATATATATATATATATATATATATATATATTTATATAAGTGTCTGGTGTCTTCAAGGTGGCCTGGCTGGCTGTGCTGCCCTGCGCTTCAAAAGCCTGACCTCCTCATTGATTCATCAGGGAGGCTGCATCTCAGCGCTGCAGTCTGTCCTAGAAGCTACTCTCGTCTCCTCTCCTTCTTCATTTAAAGTTAAAAGTCACGGGTAGAATTTATGGATACTGCTCCGTTAACATTTTAAACAGGTAGCAGAGAGAGTAAAACAACACTTTATAGCCACATGGCCTGGTGTCAAATGAAGGATAGGAGAGAGGAATTAAAGAAGGTAGCAGGCTTGTTGAAGTCGCTGAGATGTAGCCGGCGAGCTAAGCTCTGGATCTCTGGGTAACAGAGGGTCCAGACGCTTGACTCTGTCCACCATTCACTGTCAGCTTTTATTACAGCTTCCCTCAGACAGATGAGTGTGTGTGTCCTCACATATAAAAATATGCGCACACACACACAAGCACACACACACACACACACACGGCAAGCGTTGGCTGGTGTCCCTCTCCAGCCAGGCCTGGGAAGAGCGTCATGAACTGGGCATTCCCTACGACAGCTGCAGCAGCTCACTCCTCCCTCCCAAACACACTAGCGCACACACACACACACACACACACACACACACACAGTCAAAGGGCATTCCTTTGACGGCATCGGTTTTTGGCCTGTGGCCCTTTAAGAGCTCAGCGGCATGTCTTACGCATCACAGCTCTGTTAGGAGATCACGTTCCTGTTTGTAGCCTCTGGCTCCTCGCTCTCTGTCCGCTGGCTATAGTGCATAGAGTCGGCTCCGTCTCCTTCACCATATACAAATTCAATAAAACATATCGACAGTCACTGTCTCTGCGTTCACACTAGTCTCATTTAAGAACACAGTCAAAACAAAGGAAACTCAGGAGGGAAGTCCTCACAACAGTGTTGGTTTATAGTGGAGATGTGTTGTGGTGAGGCAGATGGAACAAACCGAGTTATCCTTCAGAGGGCCAGACACACTGGGCTCTTTGTTCTTGACCAGAAGGTTCTCAGTTTGTTTTTTTCTCCCCACTTTATTAACCCTTTCACATCATCCACTGCCACAGACATCAATTCTTATTTGATCTAAGCCAATAAAACTTTAGTAAATCATGACAGAAGACAAGCATTTCAGGCAAAACAGGAAGTTTACCTTTTTGAATATTAATTTCTGTCTAAGCAACCCTTAGAGTTTGGAAATGGTTGTAATATTAACATGCTAAATTCACTATATTCAGAATATTTTATTAAAATGTTATGTCCATCCTAATGTATTTCAGGTGTAGAATAGAAAGGAGGCTGATGTAAATATTAATGCATATAATAATATTTAATGCATTATAAAGGTAGCACAAACCATTTCTATCCTGAGACATTGATAGACTTAGACTTCTCTTTAGTAATCCTCTCGGTCGGGTGATTTAGGGGACGAGGAGGAGAATGTAGGTTCAGTCCTTGTCTGCGGGTCTGGGTTCAAATCCGATTCGAGGCCCTCTGCTGCATGTCATCTCCCTCTCTCTCTCCCATTTCCTGTCTCTCTTCAGCTGTTCTAAATAAAGGGAAAACAACTATATACTGTATATATACTGTATATAATATATACAGTATATATCTAGAGTCAGTTTATAAACTTTTTCATTTTCTACAAAAGGCACAAACTGTGACATTAAATTTCAGAGATGAACAGAGTCAGAGGCGAGGTATAGGACGTCCATATTTTCTCTCTGACTTCATGGAAGTACGAACATAGAAGATAGAGGCTCATTAGCCTGGTCCCAGGTGCTAAATTCCTGTCCACATCTCTGATATTTTTTTCAGCATTTCCAATTATAAAGTAAAAGGAAATATCACTTGAGTATCAGGCTGGTTTCTAAGGTGATGAGAAATGCTTGATGTTGCAGCTGAGGTTTCATTAGAAGAAGATGAAATGCCTTCAAATGAAGTCAGTCAATCTCTGAACCCACATGAGTGTTACTGAGGTGGTCTAATGGGAACATGCAGGAAAGCTGGACCAAGTGTGCGTACATCCAGGAAAAATACTCAGCCGCAGGATAAAAAACAGCTAAACTGCAAGGCACGAAGAAGAGGGAGATTGTTTAGATCGAAACGTGGTCTTTTAAGAGAAATGTAAACGTGATTTATTTGCAGACTGTGTTTGTGTTTTACTGGCAAACACGACCAGCGTACATGCTCTTCAGGGTTCAGGAAAGTCTGTGTAGGTGACATCAGATCCTTATTGGCCCTAAATCCTCTGTAAAAACCACATTTTACACTTCATTGTAGCAGACATTAAACAGACATTAAAGTTAATATTTAAGACATTTGTTGATATTTTAGCCTAATTTTAAATTGGGATATAAGCAAGGAAAAGATGCATATTTTTTTTAAGTAGAAAATATTCAGGTCTGAAGGGATTAATTAATCATAATTAATGAAACTAGCTAAATTTCCATCCACTTGCCAGTCGAATTATCTGAAGTTTGGTAAAAAAAAACTCATACGAATAAAGCAGGTGAAAGTGTGTCTCCATCCAACGGATTTAAAGCAAATTAAAACCTGTGTGTGACGTCACATGCTGTTTTACGATCAAATTGGCATATCAAATTGATTTTAGACATTTTAAGGTGTTTTTTCATACATTTTCGAACTGAATAGCACAACATTCAAGCAAACATTTGCAAACAAAGTTTTTCTCGACAAAATGGATGACGTCTACCAACACAGGATCAATATTGTATAATAAGTTGTAATAGTGCTTATGTTCCAGCTGATAGCGACATATCCAGCTATAATAAGAAAACAACAATGCTATCAACACATTACTATGATGATGCAGATGCAACTTGTCTTTTATTATCTTTTATTTTCAGTATAATTTATTTGTCATAATAAATGATTCTGATTTTTGTTCAAATTATATCGGGCAAAATAAATGCCGATACAGATACATCGGGAAATGCATAATATTGCTGTGACAACAAAATTTCCCCGTCGTAGGATGAATAAAGTATAATCTAATCTAATCTGATCTAACATTGGCCGAAATCACCGGCCCGCCGATATGGATTTAGGCAGAGGAATGCACTTCTGCTGTTTCCTCTATTTTTACGTCATTCAGGAAATAAAAGCTCATATTTGTATAGTGTCATTCTCCAGCCATTAGAAGCATTTGGGAAGTCTTGCATTATATAAAGCATGTAGCTTTAAGATTGTTAGTTACGTATTTGATATCAGGATCATCATTTCTGTAATTCCAAATGCTGCTCTTTCATAATTTTGCAGTAGTTTCCATGTAGTACCTGTCCATTTTAGGCCTGCCATCTGTGGCCATTACAAGACATTTCTCTCATAGCCTGTAGCATAACTTACAATAAGCTAAGTTCAAACCTCTGTTGAAAATATTGACATGGCTCATTCTCTTGTTCTCTTTTGCGCCCTCTTTCTCTCTGTTCTCTTCTTGGGTATTCCCTCTTTTTTTATCTCTCTTCCCACACCTCCTCTTTTCTACAGTCCCTTATCTTTGACGAGGTTGACCTATCGGATGCCAGCGTTGCAGAGTCCAGCACAAAGAATGTCAACAACAGCTTCACAGTGAGTGCATCGTACAGTCTCACCACACACACACACACACACGCACGCACGCACACACACACACACACACACACACACACACACACACACACACACTGGGTTTCAGTGCAGAGACCACGGGCAGAGGCGCGTGTTCAGCAATGAGAGTATGAAGCCACACTAACAATAAGTTGTTATGAAGATGGCATTATCTTTATTGTTGTTGTATGAAAAGTAGGGCTGTACTGGACTAATGAAACGCTCATGTGATTTTGTCGGCTGATTGATTGGTTGTTTGAATCAGCAGATTCAGTAAAACTGAGTTTCTCCTCAAAGAATTGTGCCTTTCAGTATTGTGTTTATCACAAATGTGCTCATAGGTTTCTTGGAAATAAGTCATTCAGCATAAAAAAACACATAAAAAAGTACTTATCGACTAAAGTAATCTTAGTCGACTAAGACAAAAATGACCAATTAATCGACTAATTGACTAAGAGGGGGCCGCCATAATTAAAAGATCAATACTCTGTCTCTTGTCTCATGTCCGTCAAATATGAAGCTATAGAGCCAGCTGCAAGTTAGCTTAGCGTAGCATTTGATCCCATCAAAAAGTAAAGTGTAAAACATCGACAATTCAAGATTTTACAGGAGGTTATGTACCCATTATTTCTTGGCCAGGCCTTGTTCCAAAAAGTAGTCCTGTGCAGTCCTAACGTATATGATAGGTGGGCCGAGCCAGGCTAGCTTTTTCCCCCTGCTTTGAGTCTTACAGCTAAGCTAAGCTAAGCTAAGCTAAGCTAACCAGCTACTTAATGTAACTTCACATTTAACGGGAAAATACAACAGTGGTATCGATCTGCTCAATTAACTCTGGGCAGGAAAGTGGACAAACACAACTCCCAAAATGTTGAACTATGCGTTTAATAGACATATAATTAGTGGAGTTTTGATGATTTTTTTGAACTATTAAGTGCCCCCGTGTATGTCAGAGATCAGCCCAGCGCTGGGGTTGATTCAGTCTTATGCTAAACTTTATTTCTGATTGAGTCCTCTTCATCTCAGCACTAAACAAAGTCTCTGAGATGATTTTATGTCACTTCTAAGTATTCTGAAATGATATTGTCATTCACATGGAGTCCCATGAATTGTTTATTTATGGAAGTCAGCGGACAGCACTCAAAGCTGTTACGCAATCAGCTGGAGATCCATCAGCATTTACAAGAAAGGACAAAGACTTTAAGGATAAAGACTCACCTCCTAGCATATTATACATCTAAAAACATAAAAACATTTATATATGTTTTTGTCACTTTCTCCTTATCTTGGCACATGTATTGAAAAAAAACAAGTGATGTTGCTGTGAATGGATGCTTCCTTTTGGGAAAAGAAGGAGCGGCTGAGCCGGATGAGAGTGCGTGGGAGGAACACGAGTAAAATAATTAGATTCGGGGGAAAATATGAATCATGATTTTTTTGCCTAGAACTGATATGACGATTTTCTGCCACTACTTTTTTGACCATGACAAAACAAAACAAATGGGCAGTACCAAACCAAGGTTATTATTTTTATTTTGTTTTGACTTGTTGTTTTCAAATTCAGTTTGGTTTTAATTCGTATTTAAAGCGTGTTTGCTAGTTCAGTTTTTAAAAATGCTTAGTTTTAGTTTAGTTTTTATTAGTTTTAGTTTTTTTTTTAATACGGGTTATTTGTCGGGGGATTCGAAAAGGTCAGAAAAAGTATTGAATAATAACTCAACTTAAACATCATACAATTTTAGAAATATGTATTCACAATGCATTCAACAATAACACCAGTACAAACAATGTAAATATGATAACGAGCACAGACATGTAATATGATATATTAGATATATTAGATATATTAGATATATTAGATATATTAGATATGTAATCAGTCAACACAAGATGCAGCAGTAAGACCAGAATGTGTTTGACGTGTTCAGGCAACAGACTAAAGGAGACAGACATCAAGAGACAGACATCAACAGACTAAAGGAGACAGACATCAACAGACTAAAGGAGACAGACATCAACAGACTAAAGGAGACAGACATCAACAGACTAAAGGAGACAGACATCAACAGACTAAAGGAGACAGACATCAACAGACTAAAGGAGAGCCAATCAACTCACACAGTTGTGAAGACACCCCAGTGTTAATCCACATATTAACCCACTTCCCCCCCCTGAAAGCAGCCTGTAGTGTCCTCTGTCCTGCTGTTGTCTCCGTCATGCTGCTGGCCCTACATCTCCATGCATCCATGCCCGTAACGTTACCGGGGTTAGCTTCTGTTTTTTTTGGGGGGGGGGCTTGGCGTGCTTCTTTACCTCGTTAAGCTAAGCTAGTTTAGCATCCTTGTGTTTGTTTCTAAAACGTAGGCTACTTTTAGATTCGTGGGCTGTTTCCCTGAAATAAACTGTCCATATTTCACCACCTTCCACTGCAGGCCCTTGCTTTTATCTGACACAGTCACATAGGACTTTGCCGCTTTCTTACAACTTCCTGTCCCGCCATGATGCTGGGCGAGGGGCACGGACTGTTGTCGTGTTCAGTTTCACATGGAATGTCTGAATTTCTGGGTTCCCAGTCGGGAACTATACACGTCTACGGGACATGTCACGGTCGGAAAGATATAACGTTATTTTCTCCATAAAAGAAGTTGACAAAGACGAAAACCAAGGACATTTACTCGATAATTTTTACCAAACCAAACAGATTTTGTTTGGACACCTTTAGCACATTGCGCATCACCCCACAAGCCTGTAAACAGTGAGGCTTCAGTGAAGAGAAGAGAGAGCTTTGCAGCACTTTAAATCCCATTTTATACAGTCTGTTTAAAACTCACAGAAGAAAGTAGCAGCAGTTGTGATGCATTCGGCTTGTAAAATTAAACGAGAACCAAAGTGAAAAAAAAGTCATTAGAAATCAAATTCCTTTAAAAATGAAATGGTGAACAGGGTGAATTGAGATTGTGATTTTATAACGATTAATCGTGCAGGCCTAATGAGCAGTGAGAGTGAAAAGAGACAGCGAGAGAGCTAGTAGTGCCCTGTCCTTTCTATAAATGTCTCTCCTCTCCCCGGGTGTTGCTATAATAAGAAACAGGGAGGCGGAGGAGGTCGACAGGAGAACAGTGCCCAGAGGAGAGCACGCGGCTATTTTTAGCAACGCCTTGAAACGCTTCACTGGGTGCCTGGGATGGCTTAACGTCTGCCATAGTCATTAATGAGATTAGAGTGGGCCTGCCTGCCGCATCTGTGTGCAGCATGTGTGTGCAGTCGACTCGTGACTGTGTGTGTATTCGTTGCCGAGCTTCATAAACATGTTGTGTTAAAGAGTTTCAAGATGAGCTTCACACGGCCCTCTGAGCATCAACACCCCACTAAGATGGTTTAAGAAAGTGGAAAGGAGGGAGAAAAAGGGGATGTTGCAGGAGAAACGGGAGGAGGCAGGGAAAGGATGAGCTAAAGGGAGAAAAAGATACAAAAAAGCATGTAAGGACCAAACGCGTTTGGGAAGTACATTTACACCCAAAGGAGTTGAAAGAAGGGCTTGATAAAAATAGAGCATGTCCAATGAATGATTGATGGGGAAGGACTGCAGAGCCGTCTAAGATGGCGAAGGGAAAGGCACGGCAAGGTAGTGCAGTGGAGGAAATCCTGGAGTGATGTCACACTGTCAACTGCACTCACACACATACTCCCCGGGGATAAGAGGAAGTGAGGGGTAGAGGGAGATCGAGGCACGAGCGAGCATTGAGAAGTGGGCAGATGGAAGACGCCTGCGAGGGAAAAGAGGGAGAAGGGAGAGGAAATGCAGACAGGA